>NW_009210533.1:0-21748 GCF_000690835.1 Fulmarus glacialis
GGTGGGGGGGTGGAGAAAAGAAAAATATCTTGCTGCAAGACAAAGTCTTTGGGAAAGTCTTAAGACAAAGTACATTGTATCAGCCCATTTAGGAAATATGTCAGTAGATAATGGTTATGCATAAAGTGTTTAGATGCATGACCCCTAATCAGTAAAACATGTTACTCACTTAAAAATTTGAGTCAGTGGGACATAAGGACCTATGTTAAGGTTCTGCTAAATCAGCACATGTATAGCTAAAAATTATCATATTTTAACTCTACCATTTGAATTATGCAAATAAATTGTTTAAAGAAACTGCTCTAAAACAAAATGTAACAGTTTAAGATGGGGAGGAAAACTGATTTCTAAATAGTTCCCAAAACTCTTTCTTCTAAAAAAGCCCAGTATGGTTAGCTAGAGTAGTCAGGAGTATCAACACGCTTCCTTTTTTCTGCCAGGTGTCTTTTTCCCCCTTTTCACGCAGCATTTTTTCTTTTCTTACAAGCCCAAAACATGCTTGCATCTAGACCTAGCCTTTAATCAGAATTTGCACACAAGGCTCATGCATTCACACTTTAGAAGCTCCTTGAAGCTACGAGGAAGAATTTCATACACTGCATACAGAACACCAGCACTCTGACTTACTGCCGCCTGACATCCGGATTTGACTTGGAACAACACCCCTGCTGCCACCAGCCCCCATCCACATAGCACACACCAAACGAGCAGAGAACCAGCTGGCCAACAACGCTCAACCAGTAAATCAGATACATGTCTATGATGGTGCTCAAGGAATCTGTTCTGGTTTGTACACTAATGTTTTTTCTGCCTATGACAGATGAAAAACAACCAAATGCTGCAAGAGACAAAGACCCAAACTCAAGCAGGCTGGGCACAAACAAACAACGCATACTTTAATACAGCCAAAAGTTGTATTAAAGTACTCTATGTGAATGAGCCAGGAGCATAAGATACACCTTCCAGATGGGAGGAGAGTCTGGAGTGGGGAACACACAGTAAGAAAGAACACAGGAGTCATCTATGGTAATAAATTCAATAAAGTCTCAAAGCAAAAGTGTCATCAAAAGGGTTCAAGCGTTTTCCTGGGAAACACAAAACAGAATGGAGGAACTAGGGGGGATCAACCCCTTCCACAAGGAAACACAATGAACAATTCCAGTATCCACTAAATCATCACCGATGTTAAAGGGCATAGGAAAGCTGTGACAGTTAGCAGAGCACTAAAAAACATGCTGTACAGGGAAAGGCTGCAGCATCTCAATCTGTTTAGGCAATGCAAAAAAGGGGGAAATTCAACAACTGCGTGTTATAAAGGTCTAAAACACAGATACGTGCAGTCAGACAGACAGAAGTATAACAAGGTTCTAGCCCCACTTCCTTTTTTTAGTAGGCATTGAGGATGGAAAGTAATTTAAATGACTCATGAGTTGATTTCATAGCTCTCAATCAAAATTGGCTACTTCTATAGCAGATAAGCCACAGTTTAAGTAGGGAGTAATTCAGTAAGTTTGATCTTTGTTCGAGCGGATTCAACTGGCAATCTGTGGCTGGTTCTGGCTCACACGGCACCTCCACTGCACTCACTACTGCTGTCCCAGGGAGGACCGGCAGGACGTCGCCCCTGCCCTCGGCCAGCCGTGCAGACAGAGCACAGCCCCAATCCGGGACACCGGCCAGGCTGCAGGAAAGGCTGAGTGTTCCTCACTCACCTTGGGAAGATCGGCCGAAGCAGTCACGAGGATGCTTTCTGGCTTTATGCACTGAATTCTAAAAAGGCTTTGCTTAATGTCACTTCTAAAATGGCGCTGTGAGCATTTCAAGCTCTTCTAGAAGAAAAGCTGAAGAAACCTGTTGCCTCATTACTTCAACATATGTATTCATTCTGAAGAAATAGGTCCAAACATTCATCTAATAAAAAAATTGGATCTTACAATCAAACTGAAATGAAAGTTGTTGTTCTTGCTGGTATAAGACAAAGACGACCATATTTAAAACTTATTTCAAGAGACACAGGCTCTAATGTGTAAACAAGATAATATACTTTATAGGGTTACCATCTGCTATGATGTTGATCAAATAAATGATCTGACCAAAAAAAAAAAAAAACCACCAAGCCCACCACATTGTAGATTGTTATATTAGGTACTCAAGGTATGAGTTTCTATCTTTTATAGCTTCTTTATCCAATTTTGTTTCAGAGTAATGATATTCCTTCAGATAAGGTTCAACAACTGAAATCAATTGCAAAAAAACCTAGAGCACAAACCATAACCGCATTGGTTGTATTTTGCATCTTAGACACCCAAACAAAGCAATCTACCATTAGACCCTATACTGCAAAGGTCTATTGTGAAGTATGATACAAATTATTACCTAAAATTATATTTTAGGTATAGACTTTCTAATAAAGGGATGCAAAGAGAAATATTATTTGATGGAGAAATACTATCTCAATTAAAAATTTTTAAATTTCAATAGGTTAAGACTAGTTCTTAGCCTCTTCTTGTTGATTCCAAATAGAAAATATTTCTCATTTTATAGTAGACTTAATATTTTTAATAACATAATAAAATCATTTATATTCTAACAAAGTACCTGAAATGTGCAACTCAGATAAACAAGTAAAGACAAGATATAGTTCCACACATTTATTACCGGGGGCGGGAAACACTCAAAACCAAAAGCAGCTTTGACAATAGATGTCATGTGATAGGCTTAAAATATACAAAGCTAAGGGCATTAATCGAATTGAGAAGAGAAATTAAACCCAGGCAACCTATCAACAGTCTAACCACTTAAGTGCCATTGGGATAAATTCAGATGCAATATTATAATTAGGTAAAAGACAAACCACTTTCATTTCAAACTATATAGACGACTTTTCTCTCCACCCACCCCCTGCCCCCAAAGAAAAGGCAAGGGGAAGTACTTCGGGGGGCGGAGAAGAAAAAAACATGAGAAATTTCAAATCTCAGTCCATACTGTTTCTTGGAGAAAGTACCAATTGCTTTACAGCATATGGATACAAAGTTCCCCCCGCCATCCCTCCAGATCAAAAAGGAAAGTTCCTTCCCAGTAACAGAATTGCTTATTAGAGGCACTAGTGGGAGTAGCAGAGCAGTATCCCTTTTTGTACCTTTTGCTCCAGAGAAGATTAATGGAAGTGCTATGGATATGTCACAGAAACACTATCTTGAGTCTGAGTTGTCTGGTAAAAACTCTGGACTCCACAATTCCTTCAGGAAACTTCCCGACATAATTTTATTAAATTGCATGACACTGCTCACTCTCCTCCCTGCACCGAACCACACAGTCGCAGATTGAACACTTAATCCATCGTGTGGTCTAAAAGTGAGATTTCTCCTGGGCTTAACTGTTGGTTTCAATATCCTTTCCCACCTGCCCAGTCAGGTTTATAACCATGAAAGTTGACGTTGTTAAGTACCAGCCTCTAATGGCAGACATTTAAAAGCGCAACGAAGCACTGCAGGGATTGAAGCCACCCTGAGGAGGCATCGGTTATCTCGATTATTACCCATAAAACACTAGCTTCCACTTGAATATTTTTCTTTGCAAAGATCAGTTTGTACGATCTGTTTGAAATATCAACAGTGATTATTAAAAGTAGTAAATAAATTAATTTGCATTTTTGAAACACTGTTTATCCTGGAGAATCCTGGAGCACAATTATCTGACATAGCAAAGAATAAACACCCGCTATGCCAGTTGTTGTGGAAATTATTTTAAGAATAGGCAGCAAGATATGCTATACAAAGTTAATTTCTAACCCCAGAATAAGCAATCACAATTAAAACTTCAGTAGAACAAATTATTCAAATGGGAGGAATACCCAGGCAAGTTGTACTTGCTGTAAAATAACCAAAACTTAGACCAAAATTAGCATTGACAGGTTAAAAATTAGTTGTAACCTAAAACATACCAGCAAATTGAATTCTCTCTTTATGTAAAGCTGTTTAAAACCTATACTTTCATACAGAAAATTATTTGCAAGAACAGCATTTTCTCAGGTCAGAATGCAACTTCAGGGTGTACACTTGAAGAACTTTTTCTAATACAACAAAATACTTACATTGTATAAAGTCAGAAGAAAATGGAAAAAAAAATCATGCTGGTTCAGGAAAATTGTTGAAAAGCTTTAATTTGTTTTAACAGTGTCTATTAACATCAAAGGTCAGTACTGGTAATATAGTTCCTGTATAACTATCAGGTATGTTTTAGATTTGTTTCCACTCATCTCCTAAATACAATTTGCTTTTAAAAAAAAGGCAATTACTATTTTTAACTTAATTTCACAAACAATCCTATTCATTTCTTGTAAGAAGGCCCATGTATTCCCGAAAAACAACAACATTAGGTTGTTAATTCCTGTAATAGCAGCGGTCTTACAGAAGTGTCAGAAGTTACCCGCTTCTCTTTTCTCGTATTCTCTGCTTCCTAGACTCTAAATCATGTCACCGAATACACCAAGTGACCTGGCATGACCTGGACACTTTAAATACAATACAACCTGCGCAAAATAAAATGGGAACTGGTGTTTCCCACTCAAACTGTTTTAAACCAGAAAACTGCACATTGCTACACCCATCTTGCCAGAAAAAGTACATCAGGTACAGTTTAAAGAGGAGAGCATATTTACAATACCATATGTAATATGCTGTATGCAATACATTTGTTATTTGTGTATGTTTATTCACACAGTTCAAGCATAAGCTAATGATGAAAACGATAAAAATTAGCATTTAAACTATTTTTTTTTAAAAAAAAAAAAGGGAATTTCCTTACAAATCCACAGAGGTGCTCAGAGCACTACACAGCAAAGCTATTCTTTCCCCCTGAAAAAAAAAAATTTCCCTTTATTAATACAAGCTTTAATACTATTCTTCCATCCAATTTAAGGTTAAAATTCTAAAAGAAAAATTAGAATGCTAATCTTCATGGATTATATCCTGTATATAAATAATATTTACGTTTGTGCACACACAGAGTATATTTTGAAACTTCCCTGGTTACAAATGTGAATAAAGCAAACCAGCTTAGAGATCAAGCCTTTAGCAGGAATACAACCCAGAGCTTTTATTCACATGCAAACACACACACAGTTAAACTGCTATTAAATTGCATCATGCTGCTTATTCTCCTTTCTGTATTGAACCATGAAGTAACAGATTGAACAGTTCTAACAAGCAAGTCTCAGCCATATGATACTAGCTACCACAATAATCCATTCTACTGGCAAATTTTCCTGTGGTTACTTCAGTTATGACTCAACAGCTTTACATAACCACACACTTTTTTTTTAAATATATATATATATACACACACACACACATACATATATATACACACACACACCCCCAAATCAAGGCCAGTGTCACAAGACTGCACACATCAGGCCAAAAACATTCAAATATAGCCTCACAGTGAACAGCTACTGTTACCAGCTGTATTACAAGAGTACAGAAAACGGCCAATTCAGGCACTAGAACACAATATAAGCCGCGTTACACTGAGGCTCCAACTCTCATGAGCAAAGAAAACACTGCAAGTGTGACAGCTTTTCTAACAATGTGTCTAAAAATGTTAAGAAAAAGTGCTTTCAGTCATTTACTTTATCACAAGGTGTCCAGCAAACTTTGACCCTCTTGAAAACAAACTCCAACATCAACCTGAAGTCAGTATTCTTTCATGGTGTTGATGATTGCCATGCATCTTTATACACGTACAATTAAAATTATCCAATTGCAGCAAATTAGAAATACTTGGCTGATATTTAGAACATCATTAACGGATTAATTAACATTTTAAGGAAAAAGAGACTTTCTGACATACCAAGCAGTTTAAGAGCAGAGGGAAAAAAAAAAAAAAAAGAGCTGAAAAAATACATTTGTAAGAAACATCATATATTTTGAATTTCTGAGTTCATCCATGTGAACCAGAGGAGAAATAAAGTATCAGACAAAAACCTTGCATCTTAGTGAGCCAGGATTTTGAGCTTTAAGTAAAATGTCAAGTATAGTATACAGTATATGTATATCGTATATACACAGAATGCCAATGCAATTCCATGTTTACACTTCTGTGACTGGAAACAAAGATATTTACAGATAAGCAGTCAAGATCACAGAAGTCTGCGTCTGATCTTCAGAAGATCTAGACCAAGCTGCTTCCTAAAAGCACGTGGAAGAAAACCTATACTTTGCTAAGGTACATAGTATCTCTGTATCAGATTTTTGGCTACCCTACACAACTGAAATCTGAAGTCTATCTATTAACAGCAGCATGGCATTTCACATTAAAATAACAACACACTAACATCTTACGTTTTTCATAAAACAAAGCATGTAGAATACAAAGAAGTTTGAAAGGTTTTCAAGTTTACCTCTAGACAGGCATATCTTTAAAAAGAAGATTTCTTACAATTACTTGTTCTAAAGAGCAAGTCTAACAGACTCACCCACAGGACTGAACTCTCATTACTGAACAAAGCAGAAGTTACACATCAGGGGTTATGTGAACATAAGTTCTTCATAAGAGAATTCTGGCTCCTTCAATTCAGCTGGGGAAAAACGTCTATTATATGAACATGTCAGCATTAAACATCATCTTTTAACTCTAAAAACAAAGTTTAGCTGTTCAGTATTTAAACAGGGAAGAATGCTCAATGGATAAATGCAAGCACTGCACATCTGTTCATCTAAGCCAGAGATGTGGTAGGCTAGCTCCGAGTTACGCGTGAAAAAACAATAGAATAAATATAGCAAATGTTGACTTAGGTAATCATTACAACCTGCCTCACTTCCCTCTCTCCTCTTTTGCCAAAAATCAAGAAGAAACCCTCCATACTTCTTCATTTTCATCCAAGAAAGAAGCTTTTGCAAGGTTAGGGCTTCACCATTTGCCCTGCAGCACAATAAAGTGCCCTGCTGGTTTGTCCAAGGGAAAGACAGCACCTATCCCTCTCAGTAAAAAAGCTGCCTAAAGCAAAATGTGTTTTCTTCTATTATTTTAGTAAACTAAACTATCAAAAACTTTCAAGAAGCATCTCTACTTGCATTTATACAGTCGAGAATTTGAGCTGATGGAAGTTAGCATTAGCCTGCAGTATCAAGGATTACATTTTCCAGCATGCATTTTATACTAAGTAGTGCTTCCCCCTCCATAAGCTAGCTGGAATGTAGTAAAGCTCTTGCCAGATGTTCTCCTTTTGCGGAGGCCCAAAACCAACAGTTCTCAATAATTCCATTACTTCCAAAAGTCATAGCGAGAATCCAGTCTGAACAAACGATGGAGAACTGGCACAACCTGTGCTGCCAGCAGGACCCTCAGACACCTTAAAAAAACCCCCAACAAACGCAAACAAACAAAAAAACCCAAGAAACCTTTCTTTCCTCAACATCGAGACATTTCTTCCGACCACTTCTTTGACAGAGATTTTATTGGTATTTTTGAGCCTCATTCTCAAAGTAAGAAAATGTTACATTATCTGTCAAAGGAGATAAAGCTGTCTTTAAATTTTCCAGATAACATTTTATCTGCCCAAATGTTTGCTGAATCTAGCTCCTCGCTGCCTGGGCTGTTAGCTGCCTGCTGAGTCAGGCAGGCATGCTTTGTGTTGACAGCTCCCTTAGTGTGAGTGGCAATAAATGATGGTGTGCCCACAATGCTGGAAAGCTGATATGATACAGTTCAGTCTCCTACATCAACAAACGAGGTGGAAGGAAGATCGCTGCCTGATGTTAACGGGCCTTGCACTAATACATAGCAGTACTGCAGCAACTGAGATGTCTGAGGGAGCCTAGTTTACCTTCAATCCCAAAAAACATTTGTTTCTGTTCATTAGGTGTTTCCACTCTAGGGTGTTCCTCCCATTGAACCAAGATGTCTCACCACAACTTACTGAAGTATTAAGTTGCCTGATGCCTGTATTCACTAGTTTCTTCCTTCATAAGCAAAAGGTATTAGCTGACCTAATAATTTCTGCTGCACTTCAGGATCATCCACGTTTTAACATTCTTCTGCTAGTACATGCATGTTGTTACAGCTTATAAATCTGGAAAGTTACACCTTCAGAGGATCAGTAACACAAAAGTAACAACTCTAGAGGAGTCAAGACTCCCTGTTCAGCACTATGGTATTTAAATGCTGAAGAATAATTAAAACAGTTTAACATTGCTAATTTAGCACAAACATCCAACTATTCTGAAAAGAACATAAAGTAGTATCACACTAACTAAAAAAATACTTTATTTTTCTATTCCAGAAAATAACTACTAAATCTGGCAGGATCTGGGTCTGGTGGAAATGAGTCCAGAAACATCTACATTTGCTAGCCAAGATGTCGAGATTTCTCCAACTTTACTTCTTAACCAAAAGAAAGACTTTTTTTCCTGTTTGAAGACTTTACTGCTCTTCCTTCTATTTCTTCTGCTAGCTTTTCATTTAATACTCCATAGTCTGGTTGGACTGCATAACATTTCTCCTTGGCTTAAATCCTAAATATCACACTTTTTATAGAAATGTGAGTTTTCAATGCTTTTCTTATAACAAGTGTTACATGAGCTAAAACACTCTTAATAAAATGCACTTAGAAACCATACACGCTTCAGAAGCAGAACTTTGATAGAAAACTTAGAACTGGAATTTATATTCAAGTAACCACATTTTAAATTGCCTTCATTTGCTAACAACATTACAGCTGGAACTGACATACCTGGTGCTGTTAAAAAAAAAAAAAAAGCATGCATGCACTTTGTTTTCTTTTTTTTTAAGATAAGGACAAGCTGCGCTTTGAATAAACAAAAAAATTTGCTGCTGCTTCTCAAAGTATGCTGTTATAGCAGTTCTGTAGGTTATAGCTGGAAAATGCTGAAAGCCAATAAAATACTGTAGAAGGTCTTTCTGTGGTAAAAAGCACCCTTACCTGGTTATTATCCTTCCTACAATAATAACACAGTATTAAGCACTTCCAAAAATTAACTTGAATAGTCTATAGTCAAAAAGCAAGTAGCAATCAATAACTAATTTTTTTTTTAAATTCCTCTTCCCAAGATATTTTAAAAGTCTCTCCTTCTATGAAAGCATCAAATAGTCTCACAACTTCATTCCTGTAAAATTTACACCTTAAAATTAAGATCAGATTTCTAGGGATATTTAATGAGAACACAGAAGCTAATGATTTTACATTAAAATAAGGATAAATACTGCATGTTTAATACTACAGGTGAGTAAGAATAAGAAGTGGAAGGATACTAAAAACCTTCAATTCCCTAGCACTGCAGAGAGCCAGTCACCGCCAGCCCTGCCTGCACAGCTTCCAGCAGACCCATTAGCTAACGTGCAAGCTACAGCAGTACAAAATCTCCTCATGCAAAGTAAGCCTTCAAATAGGCAAGCAACATTTACCAACTCCTCACAAGGGATTTTGATGCAGGAACCATTGCCAGACAACAGCTTATAAGTCAAGTTTTACGTATGCAAACACAAGCCTATCTTTCTAACAACTAAGGGCTGGCTGCCACTCAAAGAAGGCCATCCTGCTTCCCTTAACACTTCACTGTCCCCACTGCCCATAGCCCGGCTTTTCTGTCTTCCTCCCTCATACTAGCAGCAGTGTTTTGTAGGATCCTGCAGTAAATCAGTTCAGGAAGAAACTAGTACAAAACAGAACCATAAAAAAACCCTTATTGGTTTCTGGCCAGATTAGCTCACAGAAGTATTTCACTATCGGGCCAGAAGAACACCAGTGTTGGCAGAAAGGAAGGGGAGAGCACAAAAATCAGACAAGGCCAAAGTCAGGGTTGCGTGAAGGGCCAGGGAAGCCAGCCCATCATTTTTCAAGCACTCGCTACCTCTGAGACTGGCTATATTTTAGAAACATAGTGATTTCTTCAGGGGAAAGAAAAGGACAAGAGGGGGGACAAGGACAAAAGGGGGGACAAGGACAAAAGGGGGGACAAGGAAAAAGACATCATTGTACGGTGACGCGTTAAATCCTGCAGTCCTCTTTTGGACTACTGGCTTTATTGGACCATTGATACTATGCCACTGTGTGAGAAAAATAACTGAATAAATGCATGTTCGAATTACATCAAACACCAATAAGCTTCATAAAATCCTAAAAATATTGAATCTGCTCAGTATTAGGGTAGAAACAGGTTACCAGGAAGTTCAACACTGCCAGAACACTCACACACATACTTTATCGCTCACTTGCTAGAATTTTAGCCAAAATTTAGAGGAAGAGTAAATTACTTCAAAGTAAATGGCAACAAACCCCAAGAATTTCCTTTCCCTCTGTTTCTTCTGTAATTAAAAAGACAAAAAGTAAGAATCTTCATTTAAAAAATTTTAAGTACACTTTGAATTGTAGCCTAAACAAATCTTGGGTTCCATATGCCAAGTAAGCTGCTTTTATGAATTACTATGGCCCATTTTCTCTTTTGTATTTTAGACTCTTAAGCATTGCCAAAATAAGCCAATTTAAACACATCGCCTCTCTGGGTGGTGACTTTAAGTTTAAATTTTGTTGGCCTTAAATCCTGCATTCAGTTCTCTTTATGTTACTGCTTTTAGCTCTGGCAACAGCTTTCAGACTTTGCTTCACTTTGTACTTTACTTTTTCATACTTCAATACGATGAAATTTGTATAAGTGTCCAGCTTTGCTCAGCCACTAAAAATAAAAAGTTACCGATTATAAGGATTATCAAATAATTTTAACAGAAGACAGACTCTTCACATTCTGTTAAATACGTAAAATAACAAAAATGAAAAAATAGTTTCTGCCTTTTTGAAAGAGACAACCATGACTCAGTATTTGGGAAAGAATTTCTTATATATTCCAACCACAAAGAATATTATTACCCTTCAACATACTATCACTTAAGTGTTTTGCAGATCCCACTTTGTGAAAGGGTAATAAGGCATCAAATGTCTCTTCACATCCCAATTTATATGTGAAGGATTACTGACATAAGTTCAGAAGAACATCAACCTTCCCTCCCAGATGTAGGAGAGCATTCTGAAGATTCACACATGTAATAGGGCAATTCAGAATAAACATCACATACAGCTCCACCACACACGTTCACGTGGGACTAAAAATGCAGAGCGTATTCCTTTAGAAAAGGCTGGCCCACATAGTTTTTAAAAAAACTAAGAAATACTTGTAAATTGAAGTGAATTCATAAATAAACACTCTTCACCTGAATTCAAACAAATGTGATATGCTCACATAACCGAAGGGCTATACTTGACGACGGTCATGTCATTTTGCGCCCATTCCACAGACGCACGTGGGATTTCCCTGAAAGCCAAACCAACACAAGTCCTTTGTTCAATTTTCACAAGTGATATGAAAGCCCAGTGAATTAAACAAATACATATTAAGGCACCTGGCAGGATGCATGTGAAACAAATCCAAAAATTCAAGTACAAAGAGCTCCAGTAGCAATTCAGTTCTACTTCATTGCACATATCTCAAGATGTAAAGCTAATACATTTAAAAGATCACACAAAGCAAGTAAACACGCACATCACTCAGGTATATATAGGCAATTTGGACTTTAAAAAAATTCTGTGTACGTCACCGATTACAATATCAACTTTACATTAAAGAATATGGATTCTTGTTAGGATTTTATTCCTTGCTTGGCTTTTCTTTTAAAAAAACAAGAAATAAATCTGAAGCCACTTCCTTTTACATTTTCAAGTTCACTGTTGAATTTTTAAATATCAGAGGCATAACTTGCCTTCAGTAAGATATATATTCTTAACCAATTATCAAAAAACGTAACATTGTATATGCCTCAGCCCCTAAGACCTCTTTAGCCTAGTTTTCATTTTCCTAAATGACTCAGAGTGTATCATTATCTTACTGCTGAATCTATTATGGGAGAAACAAGAGAAAACTAAAAAAAAATACTATGAAATATTACACTAAAAAGACAACAGAATAACAGACAAAAAAAAAAAGCATGGAGAAACAACCTATACCTGCTTTTATTAAATAGGTTCAAAGTGAACAAAAACTTCACACATGCTGGGACCTCTTAAGATCTGTGAAGCCTCTAAGTTATCCAAGGAGTAATTAGGTTTTTAAGCAGTCTTAAAAATCTAATACACCCTATTCGTACAGAATTTCAATTGAATATAGGTTCTTAACTCTTTCATTGTAAAACCAGAGTTTAGTAGTTTACAAAAGATTCTAAAAATACAGATGAAGCTAAGCCACTTCATCCTATTTTCCATTAAGAATGAAGTATATGTGAAGCCAAAATTCTGTACTCACTGCACTAGATTAAATCCAGAGTAATGCCATCTATAATGCTAGTTACAGACAAGTAATAGAAGAATCTGATGTGGTGCCTGTATTGATCTAGCACTGTACTTAACACTTTTTCTACTGAGAGTCAATTATATCTCCTTCACACCCACATCCCTCATTCTAACACAAGATCTACAAGATTTTGTTAAATCATAATAATAAATTTTCTGCTGAACAGAAAATATAAAAATTATAGAAGGGAATATCTGTATTTCAAACAGGTCTATCAGACTCGACATTTGGCCTAAGAAAAATACTGACTACAATTACAACAGTGTCACTATTATGTGCATGCTATCTTTTACACAAGAAAATCCACTCAAAGCCATTTTTAAAACAGCTCCAAATTAGAAGTCTCTAACTGCAGCAATCTTAAGGTTGTTAAGCTTCCAGACCACAGCCAGCTCATAGCAGGGCTGATGAGCTCAATCACAGCACCTTGTTAACGGCAGCCAAGAGCTCCAAACTGAATCTAAATCACATCAAGCAACTCAAAGCACATGCAAAAGTACTTTATTCTCAAAGCATCAAGGATACTAAAATAAAAAAGGATGGATAACCTACAGAAGTTTGTGAGTTAACTCAAACCCTGATGCATAATGTTTCCTCAGACAGCACATATTTCACCAACAAAAAAGTATTTAGAACAAGTCTAGAAATCAACTTCATGAATGCTCTTAAATTATAGAATACTTTTAAGTTTAGTGTTCTGTGTGAACATAGTGATTGCAAATATGGTTATAGCAGAAAAAAAGTTATGGGGGGTGGGAGGCAATATGCTATTGATGAGAGATAGGGGGAAATAAGATCTAACTGCTCTAGCTAGGTTTTTTACTAGCTTTTTCTTTGTCCCTTGATGTTGTCAGCCTCATTGGAAAGGAAAAATCTCTCTGTAGCATTTATTTTGTTTACTTTTCAAACGCAATAGAAGTAATTCACGGCCACCAGCAGTCTAAAGAGGAAGAATGAACCACCTGCAGAGGTCAGTATTCTAAAAGTGTATCAATAAAAATGAAGCAAAAAATGTCAAATTCTCTATTTAGGAGGAACATTATACTATGCATGTTGAATAATGATAATCTAATCCATCTATACACATCCATGTATTCTTCGCTGTCCTTCTGACAAATAGCACAGGAATAATTTTGCTCTGATTAATCTGGAGGCAGATGAAAACAAACAAAATTCCTGAACTGATTCATCACAGGAATAATACTTGAATAAAACCAGTTTCCTATGTCAGAAAAGAGCCACCACTGTGATTAACTGTTTAATGAATTTAATGTCAAGAATTTCTATAGAGAAAACAAATACATAGATGGCACAGTCTACTTTCAAATTTACATACAAAGTTTTCCATATTAAATCAAATGGTAAAATTACTTCCCAGACCACAGAGTTTTGCTCAACTCATATAATGAAATGTATACACTATAGTAAAAGGTCTTTCTGGAAGACTGAGAAATACATGCTCAAACACAGTTCAAAAATTTAAAATACATACTGTACAACAATTAAAATCTCTTTTACTAGATCTTGAAAATGAGTTAGATATAAAAGAATACATGTATTACTAATATGCTGTAAGGTGAAAAGGATCGTAAGAATTCCGATCATTGCACCTTTTCTCTGAAAGTGTATGAGACACACACCAGGCAAGATATCAGGTTTAATCAAAACTTTCTATTGATTTCAGCAATAGCACGGAAAACACCTACTACATAAAATCTCTGATTTGTTTCTTTTGGTTACATGTAATTCTTCCATGTTGACCCAGGCATTCCAGATGCAGAAGAAGAAGAGAGAAGCAACTTGATTTTAAGTTATGAAACTGAAAAGGCTCACAGTTATAGTCTTTTCCACAAAAAAAGTTAGTTAAAAAAAATAATGTAATGACCCTCCAGCAATAACATTAATGCCTAATTCATATAAAAAACTTTGGTTTGGAATTCAAAAGAGTTTTCAAAAAATAGTCAGTTAGGCATCAACACTATGAGGCAGGAGAAAGTTACCATATCTACTTAGCAAGTAGGACATAGAAACTCTATTTTTTCCTCTGAGATGGGTCAGTATGAACAGAGTAGATTTAAACAAAATTGTGCTTCACCCTGGAGCGCTAATTCACTGTTTTTTAAATACTTTAACCTCATTCTCTTATGTTTGTTTACCATTGTATTTGGTCTTTAGGACATGCTACAGATGATTATTTACTTCCTGATTGCCAATCCTTCCCTTCGGGAAATAGTTTCTCCAAGCTTCTATCCTTCTCAATACACATCCAGTTCCTATATTTGGATCTGGCTGTCAGTTACACAAACAATTCAGTCTCCAGACAATCACTTATGCAACAGAGGCTAGCAGCAATGGTCAACGGGTTGATCTGACAAAGCATTTGTTTAGGAACCTGCTCCTGCCAAGTCATAGTCTTGGCTGTTTGAAATATTTTGCATTAAAAACAAGGAATCCATCTACTAATCTAGAACACTCATGTTATCCAACTATGCAGACAAAGCAAGCAAAAAGTTCTTTGAATAACACTACCTTTGAGAAATCCTATCAGCAGAACTCCCTGCACCAAGGAGCTCTGCACTCTTCAGCCTATTTAAGCAGCCAGAGTGTGAAGGAATTACTTGAGTGCATGATCAGAATGTTAAGTATCTCACACTGTCCAGATTCACTGTGACGCTATCAAACAACAGAGTAACTACTTCAGAGCAAAACTTTTTTGCTGACTACCACCATCCGTAGTACCAATAACAGCAGAATCCTCAGTTTTGTGCCAGGCTACACACTACTCTGAATTGTCTACCACAGTTTGGAAAAAACAGTTATAGCTGGCAAACACAATCTTTCACTATCACTGCCAGAATCGCTGTATGCAGTGACAGAGACTGTCTCCCTCCAGCTTCAGTATCACCTAATTTTAGGAAGCAGTGAAGCACTCTGCCATTTCCGAGAGCCCTAAGTGGATTAGCATTTATTAAAAAACTTACTTGAAATTCTATCTCATAAAGGATGTCTTCTGTAAGTCTTCAACCAAAAAAATACTTGCAGTCACTGTGCTAGAAACACCACACACCTCAGACAGAAGGTGCAACTTCCTTGTCAACAGATTTCCACTGCATACCCACATCTGTAATATGTGGTAGCAAAAGTAGACAAGAAAAAACACTGAAAGAAAATATAAAAGTCTGAAATGACTCCACAGTCCAGAAAATAAATAAATAAATGTGTGTGTGCTTATAAAAAAAAAATAGACAAAAATATCATCCAACTAAATCACTACTTCCTGTAGTCATTCCAGTTCAAGAATCCAGGTTAAAACCAGAAAGAAAATTTAAAAATCCCTGAAATTCACACTCCAAAGCAGCCTTTAGGGGCAGAAATAAGTCAGCAAAAGACACTCCATTTCAAAACAATCTGAAATCTAGAAGAAAGATTGACAGCTTTCAGTGCACACCAAGACGACTAGGTAGTACCACAGAACTCTACAGACAGATCTCAGTGCCCCAAACCACTACACGCTGTGCACTCCAAAAGGTAAAGAAGCTGTAATCTGCTCCACAAGCTTGCGTTCAAGTCAAAGTCCAGACTTTGCTTCTTAGAGGCAACCATTTCACCCAACTGCCTGAAAAACCCATACCACAAGCACTATTTAATAGCAAATAAGAATTACAATCTTCCGCAAAAAAATACCTACAACAGTGAACAGAAACAGTCCCTACAGTTCCTTTATGAAGATGGGTACTTCTCTACACTAGCAAATGACAGCCAGCCCAAGACAGGACCACTCCTAACCAGTTACAGCCCAGTCTGAAAAAGACATTTAAGACCTGTTCCCTCTGACTGAGACAAACAGACATGCTAGGACATATCCACACAGAGCTTTTTTTTTTTTTTAAAGGACTAAGCCATTACATGCCTGTCTATGGATTTTTTACATGGACTTGTTATTGTGAATGGATGCGTACACTGATTGATGCTATAATAAATGCCTTTTATATGCCATTCACTTTGGCGTATGTATTGGAAAAGATATACTTGACAAAATATGTAAAACCACAGTCAGCAAGATCAGTCTTGACTACGCCGATGGATATAAGTTTACCAGCAAACTAGGAACTATCTGTGCCATACCTCTATCACTGTAGTACAATCTTAAATATTACATGCAGCATTTGCATGGAAAACATTTTCAATCGATATATTAAGTTTATAGTTCTCTTTTACATTTACTACATCTGTCTTCGGAAGCAAAGATGGGAGAAGGTAAGAATTACTTCACCAGATGCTTTTTTCCATATTAAAAAAAGTCCCAACTAGATTCAAACAGAGAAAACATCAGTTTTTATTAATGACTGCTGGAATAAAAATGAGAATAAAGGAGGCAGAAAAAAAAAGTGATGGCTGCAAAACAAGCTAGAGGAGTTCTAGGGACTCAGGGCCTGAGATGTCTCGGGAGGGACAGTAAATGACTAAAGGACAAAGAAAAATAAGAGATAGATATAAACAAAGTGAAAACATTTGAAAAGCACCAAAGAAAATATTTTCTAATCATCAGCATATGTGCACACACATGCGCACACACCTCCCTGCCCCTTCCTCCTCCCCCTGATCATTTCAGCAAGCGCTCCGTGGTAACCTCTCAGTTGAACAACCCTGCCCTTGAGCATGCAGGCTTGCGGCCCACAACCAACCTCCAGTGGACAGGGCTCCCTGCACTCTCTGAGCCTTCAGTTATGCCACCAGGTGAGAGCTGCTGCATCAATGCTGGGCTTCCTCCTAGCTGGAGTGTGGGAAAGTCAGCCTCTTTTTGTTCTTACCTGAACAAGGCTCTGCTTTTTTGGATGGCAAAGAGGGAAGGCAGTCTACATTACTACCTTGAGTAGGGTTAGCTTTAAAAATAAAAAAACAAAACCCCACACACCACCTCTGCCTACATTTTAATCAAGAACAGAAAGAAAGGAAAATTAGAGCAGGCATTACTTGGACAGATAGAAATAAAAAGGAAAATTCTTTTCAATAGCAGGCTCCATTCTATCATACAGGTGCCACAATAATACCCATTTTTCAAAATAAAAGGAGTTGATCATGTTACAAAAGATCAGATAAGAGTAACAGGCAACATCAGACTATTAATGCCACAACCTCTTAGAACAGAGAAAAGTATTTAAGCATGATATTGACTTCGTAAGATTTAAGATACCAGCACACATGCAACAGCCCATCCTTTAAGACATTAACATATTGATATTAAATGGTTGGATTAATGGATTATAAAGGAGCAATACCATAAATTAATTCTGACACATCTCAGCAAAGTTGCTGAAAAAGAAAAGAGAAAGAAAAAAAAGAAAAAATAAGAGATCAGCATTCTAGAAGTATCCCCAAGGGAAAGCAGCAGCCGATCATGGCACACATTACCTCTGCCCCTTGTTCATCCATCTGCTGCACCCCCAGGAAAAGGGGAAGCAAACATGTGGAGCACAGCTAATAACAGCAATTCTGTCCATGTTAGAAACTAATTATCACCCTTTCCTATCAGGATCAGTGCTTCCAGAATTATAAGCAATTTACCCTACTAAATGCAGTCTAGAATTTAACACTCAATAACTCAATAGCTTATTTTAAAAAAATGCCGATTTGGACCTGTATATAATACAAATTGTATTTCCTGTCCTTTCGATACAACCCGCTCTACTGTATCTGAAGATTTAAATTTTTTTTTTTTTTTTTTTTTTTTTTTTAGTGAAGGGATGAAGAGAAAGGAACTCTGCTTAAACACAATCCTATGCATTTTAACTCTCGGCTCAAAACTGCACAATAGCTGTGATTAAGTCTATGTAAATCTAACAAAAAAGACAAACGTTAGTTTTGTATTAGCAATCCTCTGGAAATAACAGCATGAAATCTCATTGCTCCCTACCAAATATATTACTTTTCATTAGATACACAGACCATAAAACTACAAAATGAGATAAAAAGCTGTGAATAGCATTTTATATACTGACCTTGCAAATAGAAATCAGAGTTTTAACGTGGTCTACTTTCATTCTACCAAACTAAAAATTAACTTAAAGAATTGCTGAGATCCCTCCACATTTGGCTGCTTTATAAGAAATTAATTATTTACTTCAAAATAATCAAGTTAACATTGTTTTGTTTTAATTAACATCACCTATTTGAGGCACTACTTCTGCACACAAGCAGTCCAAATGTTCTGCAGCACAATCCAAAGAAATGAGAAACAGGGGACACCAAGGAAAACCATACTACGAGTGCCAAGACCTGAATAAAGAGCATCAGGTATGGATCAAAACAGTGCTTCTCTCCCAAGGATCTTAATTTCTATTTGTTTTCAATCCACCCACTCCTTGAGCCAAGTACTTCTTTAGCCCTCACAACCCCAAGTTTTGTATCACAGCCTACCAAGACCAAAGTACCCTCTTCCAAATTCCCTCAAAGCCGCTCCTGGTTAGCCAGCAGGTGCCACTTTTTTAAGAAAGACAAGGTCAACATTCCCCTAAGGATTTGAGCAAAATGCCTCCTCGAGCAAGCAGTCTGGTATTCGAACTCGGGTCTGCTTGCTTGAGACTGCACATGCTGGCTCAACGCCTTGAGGTAGCAATGTCAAGAGCTGTTAAAGAAGGATTTACAGAAAAGTCTCAAGGATGTAAATGAAAAGCATTCTAATGAAAATCACCAAACTACTTTGTTTGTACCTTTGAAGAACAGACATTGATATTACTGTATAAAACATTTTTAGATGGAAATGAAACATTCCCAAAAATAATTAATTCAAAAGTAAATAGAACTTAAGAGTCAGATGCTGAAGAACTGTAAATACATAGCAGAGCACTACTTTTTGTACACAGCCAAATGTAATACCAGTATACATTCGAAGTACTTACAAAGCTTTTTTTTTTTTTTTTTAAAAATCAAGAATAGTCAAGACTATATTTATGATCAACTATATCCTTCAGCATGAAGGGATACAAAGAACAAACCTAACGCAAAACACCAGCAACTTGGCTTAATAAGATTACAGTACATTAAAAAGTGCTCATAAGCATTTTCTATAAATGAAATGTAAAGCCTGATGACTACATACGATCTGGAAGACCAACCTAAGCTCATAATGAAGGTCTTGTGACAAAGCTTAGTACCTAAAACACCAACAGAATGGTGTATTTTTGAGGTAGCTGAAAATTTTACACCGATTATAAAACAGCCAAGTTCAAGTGACTAGTTTTAGGGTATTAGTGTTCTAGTTTCTACGATCCATGTAGCAGTTATAAGGCAAATAATACTGAGTTTATCTAGTAAACAATATTATTCCTTCCTGCAAATCTCACTTCTCAAAATGACAGCATTTTTACAGTGTAATAGCACATGGCCAGAAAATTTAAGCCACATGCCAAGTACCCTTAAAGAAACCAGTAATAATACATGCATATTTAACTCAGTACAAAACAGTTTATTTTTCTCAAATGTAATGCAAAGGGGATATTATGATCTTCTGTGGGAGAAACAAACTGGAAGACTACATAAATATCAAGAACTGCATCCATTAATTCATTAAGTAATGGCAGTATAAAAAGAGGGAAAACCAAAATCCAACACCGCTACATTCCAATCACACGTGCCCTCTACCAGTACACAGCAGTAAGTACTACAGTGAATCAGTAAATATCAGGAAAATTTGCTTTTGTTTCCTCACCTTTGCAATTTTGAGCATGTTTAACCTCACACCCACCACATACATACACAGCTATTCTTATATCATTATCTGCATCCCTCCAGGAAAAAAAAAAACCATCCTACAGAAGATAATCTAGACTAATAATGACACCAATTTTCCAAAACAGATTTGTCAGCAGCAATAAGAAACAGCATATAGACCGTTCTACCAACATCCTACTTACTTATCTTATTACTCTTAGCTAGATTCAGTAACCAAATTTACACTAAAATAATTGTACAACTGTACTTCAGCATACAATAAATACTGTGTTCCGTAATATCTCAGCACGAATCATCCCCAGGCTTAGGGGGAAAAAAAAGAAAAAAATATTCTGAAAGCATAAAACATAAAAGCCAACATCATTTGACTTCACACCTGGTTGTCTGTCCAATCAAAACATCAATTAAGTCAACACCAGTTAAGGTCTTTACTTCTCTAAATGACATCTCAAACCATAGATACACAGATAAATTCCATTTTATTTATAAGAGTTACGAGGAGGTCATTGTGCATGCACAATGCATATAGTATGCTGACGAGGAAGAACTAAAATAAGGATACTCTTACACAAGCTAGTCACCCATTCTTGCTGCCATCTACTAAAAAAAAAAAAAAATAAAGAAATTTCATTCTATAAACTTAAGTACCTAAAAGGTTTTTTCTGTTTGTTCAATTAAAAGAAGCTCAATTCCGCAAAAAAAAATATTAATTATTTTAATTTGAATTAAAAAGACATGCAGGCCTATCAGTAGATTATAAATCTACAGCCAGGTGTCCATTTCTTATAATTGTCATAATAAAAGCAGAGTTTTAAGTACAATTCCTTTCTGAGAGAAGATATTTTTTCTTAAACACTAGGAACTTGTCACAGGCCACAATATAAAACCAAAGGGCAACTTCTTAATCAACTTGTCACTCCTAAAAAGCGCAGATCTAACTACAGACATCCAAATACATACAGCTGAATCAGAAATTGCTTAAGGAAAAAGCTTTTTCTGTTGTTGTTGTTTAATAATATGCAGCAACTTACTACGTGTAAGTACCTTCACAGTCAGCACTGGCAACACAAAAAGGAAGTCACATTCACAGGAATGTAGGCACATTCAGCAAGCTTCTACTTTGCAATATCTACACTTACCAAGACTCATCCTTCACTGCAGTGCACCCTGTGTTACCATGACATTTACTTTTAAAGTTTTCCATTCCCAGCTTCAGCCACATTTTACAGAAAATATTTTTTATGGACATGCAATATTATTAAATTTTATTTGAAACAAATGAGCACAAAAGCCTTCCTAGGACTACTTTCACTAGCTCTAATGCTAAGGAGCACTAGAATAAAGTGCTAAGAGAAGTCATCAAAATCCTCAAACAGAAAGTCAAAATAGAAAGGCCAAAGACAAAAAGGCCAAAATGTGTTATATCTAGCACAGGAACACTTGAACAGTCATATTAAAACGGAATTCCAACTTGAAGTAGTACATTAGCGGCATATTGAGAAGAGTGTACTTTAAGAACAGAGCCAGCTCTCTCCTCGCACACTACCACATACACAGGCATCTGCAAGGCACATCCAGTATCAGGCCACATGCATGTCCAAAAAGCAACAGAGAACAATTTACAGGCTATGAAAGCACACCTCTCTTGGCCTTCTATT
>NW_009210533.1:21768-40740 GCF_000690835.1 Fulmarus glacialis
GTAAAAGAGTGGATGACTACTGAACAAACACAAAAGGTCAGAGGCAACAACTTCCAAATAACTGGCATTGCCCCAAGCCATCAGAAGGGAGTTATGGATAGGCAGATGACAAAGTTTCTGAACCTAAATTTCCACACCCCAAAAAACCTTAGCATCCTGGTTGAGCTCTTTCCAAAAAAAAATAGCCTCTTTCTGCTATCAAGAACAGGCTGGCAGTAAGAGCAGAATGAATTTCTTCATTGCAGAAAGTAAAACACAACCAAGCTCCACCACGTGTGCAGTGCTAGCTGTACAAGCAAATGGCTTTCAGCCAGCTTGACTCCTATCAGTCGCAGGCAGGAAGAAAACCAGACAGGCCACTTAAGCAAAGGCTTGTTCACTGTGGACAGCAACAGAAGATTTATTTGCACAATTGGAGCCATTATGCCAATAACTTCTGTTCACTGACGCCCTTTACAGAAATCCACATGGTCACCTCCCCTCAAAGGAAAAAGTTACAGCACAGAGATAATTAGAATACACAGCAATACTCCCAAAATGGCTGAGACGATGTGAATTTAGATACAAGTATACAAAGAGAAGAGTAAGAACTGCCATCATGCAAGTGGCTTCAATGCAAACATAGTATGGGATTGTTAATCCAGCATCTAAATGAAATTCCAACAGTAATATCCTGTCCTATAAAAGTAATGCCATTATTTTACATGTATTATATTAGGTATAAAATTCTCAGTCTTGTAGGAACTTTACAATATCAATACTTCTTTTGCAGTCTCTACATGATTAAAATGAAACCCCTCAACTAAACCAGGTATATAAATAAGTGCTTGACTTTTAACCACACAGATAATATCACTGACATATTCACTGGTCTAAAGTTACATCTTTTACTGAACTGAGATAAATGTAAACTCATCTAAAGTCTGGGAAAATGAACAAAGGAAATACTAATTGGACATACTCTATCAATTCACTTAAGGTCAGGTGAAAAAAGTAATCAAGAATAAAGAATTCAAAAAGTGCTTAAGAATAATGTCAGAAGACTACCAAAGTGAAAGCAACCAGCAGGAAAAAGCAAGCTTCTAAAATGATTAAGAAGGATAACGTATTCTAAGAAGCTGTGATAAATTGGAATAATTTTATGTAGAAACAGAAATACTAACAGTAGATTACCTGACAGAACTTAAAAGAAGATAAAAGCTCCAAAAATTACGTAAGTGGAAAGTGACAAAGTTGACAAAAATTAACAAATTTCACTGAATTAGCAAATGCTCACTGAAATTCCACGTGTTTACAGCTAACAACCAAAACACAAAGACTAAAAACGTTTTCAGTAAAGGAAAAGGAGAGATTCCTTTCCCTGAGTTCTTTATTTCCCAGCTTCAAAGTTGAACACTACTCTTTACAAATGTTGATGCTCTTAAACTTTGTTCTGAGTTTTTGGATAAAACAATCCTGCCAAAATAAGTATGAAAGTTGCTTTCATATTCTGTGTCATTACCACTTAACTCAGACAAATATTCTTCAACAAGTTGGAGAAGACATGTATCTACAATAACAAAACAGTGAAGGATCAAACGTACACCTTTCACATTAACAACAAATAAAGTGGTAAGAATCCCTAAAGTTTCTTGCACATCAGGCACATGGAAAAGCAAATAACATTCCCACACTAACAGTTTCAACCAGATCAATCTCCTAGGCTCCCCTGGAAGATATTTCTACCTCCTGATTTCCCCAGCTTTCTGTGTCTCCGCAAATACTAGCTTTAGTGCAAACATCCTACTTCTCATAAAAGCTGCTGTGAAGTTTAAAAATAAGTACACCTCAAGTCAGTTGAACTACAAAACGGTGAGAAAACAGACATGATTTAAAAAAAAAAAAAAAAAAAGAAAAGAAGAGCCTCACAACACGCATCACATTCGGAAGTTGCTGAAATGTAATCTATAAATTAGGGTGAACAGTTAATTCCTTCCTAACAGAATGTTTAATTCCTTAAATTGGTTCACACTCCCTCCCCCTTCACTGTTTTCTAAAACATTGTTCCTGCTAGCTCTATCAGAAATTCTATTTAAAGTAAAAGAAGAGAGAAAGTTACAATTTTTTGAACACTTGTTGTTTTTATCCTAACCTGGTTGATTTTACTGATGTTTATAGAATGTAATGCAGCTTTTTTCCCCCAAAAGCTAGAACCAAATATAAAACAACAGTCATAACAAGCTAGTTTGGCAAAATACACTACTTTAACTTTGCATTACAAAGGATTGTTTGAGGGCCAAGGCATTGTTTTTCTCTTGAAGAATATTTACGTACAATGTAGGTTTTACTAGTCAAACGTAATTGAGACCAAAGCACACTGTTAGCATGTAATAAAGTCTTTGTTTTCAAGATGTAGTGCTTGAAGTCTTCCCCTTTGACATGCATTTACTCATCAGTACTTCTTAAACTTCCCCCCGCATACCAGAATTATGATATAAGAATCGTGTATTTCACAAAAGGCTCTTTTTAATGGTATACAGCTATTTTTATGACAGAAGAAACAAACAAGTTAAAAAGCACTTCAGGGGAAGCAGAAATTAATGTTTTGAAACTAAGTTCTTCATGATCATTAGGTTAGATCAAATTTGTTTCATAACTTTAAAACGCACGCTGTTGTAGCACAATTAGCTTTTCCATCTCTGTTAAAGCATAGGTTCTGTCTACAACATCCCAAAGGGTATTTATTAAGTATTCAGAATACAGGCACAGTAGCAAATGCAGTCACATTTAACACAGCCTCATTTCTTGTTTCAGTCAGAGTAGGTTTTGTCAAAAAACCCACTTGATTACCGAATCTTTTTAGACGACTTGTTACCATATCCATGATTATTAGATCATGGCCATAGGCTAGACACTGGTACATATATCCAGCTGTCAAAGTAAATTTAATCCATTAAATACAAAGGATAGCTATGGACAGGGCTGTTTTCTGTTTATGTATCAGGAAACCTTTTTAGACTAGTAATTTTCTTCCTTGAAGAAATTTAGGCAAATATATTTATCAGTGCTTTCTGATTTGGATTAGATTCAAATAAAATTTACAGAAATGAGAAGCATATGTAACCTGTGAAGGTGTGCTGAAACACACCTTCTAGTTTCCAGAACATTGCTATGAGTCCTAGACTGAAATTTGCATTTCCACATTTTTAAATAACAGAACTTACATTTAAAGAGCTGTATAGTAGATGCAGCAATAACTGAATTGAAAAAGAAAAACTCAAAAACTTTACCAACATAAGTAAAAGATTGAATTAAACAAGCAGAGACATACAAATTATATTCAAAAGGAGCGAGTGGATATTAACACTGAAAATATGTGCAAGCTAATTTAACTGTGTTTAGGTCATAGGAAGTTATTCCTATTAACCCATTCCAAGTCCACTATTTCCCTGAACTGAGGAAGTTAAAAAACACTTACTGTCTCTTCTACAGTGTGAACACTAGCCCTCATTTTACAGCTGAGGAAACTGGAAAATAGAAAAGAAAAAAATAGCAGTTCCTCAAAGGGACGTAGAAACTATGCAGCAAGATATGAACAGAAATTTTGCCTCTTAACTATGTCCTTTAAAACTCAAGATTATCCTCTCTTCATTATGCAATAATACAATCTTGGCAAAAGTTTTTGATGGAGATATTAATGCCTGCTTTAGCTTATTTAAATTACAAAAATAACAGCACTAAGTATCAAGTGAGTAATAATATGTCCTAGGAATTTGCTATTCCTAGTGAATTTCTAGATATAAATTTTCATGAAGTCACTAAGGCAAATAAATTTCACATTTTGAGAATTTTGTATTTTGTTCATAATTCAGTATTCCATATCCCTATAATTTAATGGATCTGATAAAACAGTAGCATAGATGGAAACAAAACCAGAACATATTGAAAAGTATGGAATATCTCAAGACGGAAGCTTGTTACATGAATTACATGAGCTGCTAATTTCATTTTAGAATTAGTCATCCAAGTATAAAATTCTTTCAGAATTAGAATTTCAAAAGACAAATACCTAACTTCTTGTACTAAATTCATTTTAAATGTTATCTTTGCTAAGCCTAAAGAAATCAGGCCAGTATTAATACATACTTATGTATTCAGAACACAATGAGCTTATCTCAATGTATTTCAGTGAATCTACTGCCACAACCCCAAAAACAGTGCCTGCTCAATCAGTATTAATTGACTCAAAGGTTAAAAGGACACATAAATAGAACTTTTGTTGGAGCCGTGAAAGACCTTTTTTCCCCAAATGTGACTTGAGACCAACTAGCAAAACAGCTAGAGGAAACTCGGGTTATTAATGTGGCATTCGTTTCCAATGATAGCTAGAGAGCTTCAGTACACATGTCCACTGATGCAGCATTACACTTGCTTAAAAAGGGAAAACAACAACAAGCAGACACCTTGCAGAGTCTAATTCCCTTGGTTCACACTCTCGGTGTAATCAATGCTGACCTCTCCTTGGTACACGATCTGGTCACCATGCCAAGGTCACTTACACCACGACTTGTCTATCCAGGTTAGACTAACACATGTAGAAACTGTAAGTAACAAGTCCTGTCTAAACTGCTTAGAGCAGCAGCTCAGTAACGCTTCCCAAGGGCGAGCCAACCTGAAGCTATGCTCCGTTCCTACTCTGAGAAAGGGGCAAGAGTGGGCAGGAATTAAAAAACAAAACCCAAGCTAAAGATGACTAGTATGGCACATGCACATATCTGCTACAGCAGGCAGAAAGTTGTTTTCAAGTACAAATAAAGTATTAATTATTTCATTCTTCCTTAACTTCACATGGAAGGAGAAAAAAGAATGAAGTGTTTGTTTAATTCTAATCTATATCTACTATTTCAGAGAAAGTGATAAAGCTAAAGACTGTGTTACATAAAAAGCTGCAAAGAATGGAGCAAGCTATATGGGTCACTCCAAAATTCTTATCTTCTGGAGGCTTTTTCAGTAATAAAGGAACTCTTAAACATGGAAATCCCAGTCCACACGAAAGAATATGCTGTACAGTGTTAATCACATTAATTGTCTCCTGGAGATTTAGAAAAGTTTTCACTTCTTCTTTACATTCCTCAGTTTAAAAATTGTTTGATCTTTTTACATAAGGAAAAAATTAATCAACTCCATCCTCATAGCACATGTAGAAATGGATGTTACTGCTGTCTTAGAGTACCCGCGCTATACAAGTTGCCTCTGAACTCCTACACTTCATCTTGGGGAAGAAAACCTCACTTATCAAAAAAAAATATATACCTATTGGGACACAAGAAATTCACAGCCTTTTCTTAATTTGGTAACAAAACTACACTCTGAGGAGGAAATATTTATACACAAAGATCTGCCCGTGTTTGCTGAAAAAGCAATACCTACGTAAGGTATACTTTCCAAATAAATACAGAACTATACATCTCCACAAGTGATTCTCCTCCATTAGTGCCACATTTCAGGTTCTGTAATATAAATAATATGGGAGCAAGGCAACCATTTTACTTAGAAAAAAGGAAAACATCAAATTGAAAAGCATTACGAATAAAGCAGCGTATTTTCACAACTGTTTTGCAGTAACTAAAATCATGGAGGAAACACTCTAAAAATATATTTTCAAAGTACTAAAAGGGACAAGTAGTGTAGGAAACTATGAGAGTCATACAGTGATACTTTTGCAATAAACACTAGTTAGCTGTTACAACAGCTCATTCTATATATGCATTCAAGCTAAATATGTTAAATACAGAAATTGTTCCCAGCGTAACATTTTAAAAAGCTGTAGCTTTATGAACAGGGGGTTCAATCAACAATTAGCTGTGAAAAAAAGAAAATCATGTATTTTAAAGAAATCTGTACTTGCCGCTCTTTTCACTACAGCTATGTGCTAATACTGACAAGGTACTTTCAGATCAATGCACCAAGCACTTTAGGAGATGCAACTGCTCTGCCAAGAATCCTGCCTTCAAAAGGACTTCCATTGCTATGGCAACAGCATGTTCTCCAGTATCCAATTCGGAGACAACCTATGACAAACACATGAGAGATGGCCAAACTCCGACTGATTCCTCACTGCAGCACAGGTCACATTGTCATACACATACCACTTTTCACTTGCAGAAATATAAGGTACAAAACAGGGGGTTTTGATGATAGTTCACAGGGCACTTAGGTTACCTACAAATAAACAGCTGCATCTAGGAGGAAGAGTGCCATTTACTTTATAAAACAAATATAGACTATTCAAAGGCCAAAAGGAACATAATCGTTAGCATAGAATATAAATAGCATTACATAGCATCTCCCATATGCAGGCATTTACCTCTTCTCTGATGCCAATTTCCCCTAACAGGATCGGGGAAAAGGAAAAAGGAAGTGTTAGTACATAGTAAATAAGCAGACGATTGAAGCTGTTATTCAGTACTCAACAAGTATCTTGAAAATAAAGTGAGTTTAATGAGTATAACGGACATGCATAAATATAAACTCTGGTTTTATTGCATCACTCAAAAAAAAAAAGCAATCTCTTATAATGCTTCACATTCTACCAGAAATGTATTCACAAATGCACAGCCTTGACATGTCTTGAAATTTATTCTCCTAACATGTAGAGTTTTAAGCACCCATGCCATATATATCACTCTTACACTTGTAAGAGTTTGTATACTAGTACATAGGGGCTAGACAGTAATTCAAGCCATTAAAAAGGGTAAGAAGGAAATTTAAGTCACATATTGATTTCTGCACTTTTATTACAAGGCAGTTTTCAAAAAGTAGGCAAAAAACCCTATTTGTGGCCTATTGTGGCTCACCTAAGTTCATTCACCCCAGATGGTCAGATATATCTTTCCTGTAACACAATGAGAAATGTAACAACGTGGTTGCATTCTTTACATTCCTGGCAACCCTAAAATAGTTTAGCAACCTTTAAGATTACTTCTGGTTGTACAGTACAGTGCTCATATACAGAAGACTAACATACAAGTAGAAACTTTTTATAAAGAATCACAATCTTCTTTAAAATCTTGGTGGAAGAAAAAAGATTAAATTAACGTTTACAGAAGTTGACTACTTCCCACTTGACTTACAAAGAGGGAAGAATAAAAGGCCCTTTTGCCGATTCATGAAGGCTTGAAAGACTTTCATTAGTTAATGAAATGAAATGAACTAATGAAATGAACAACTGAAAGGGAAAAAAGATGGCGGTTTTGGTTTGTTTAAGTTTTTACTGGGGTTTGGGTTTTGGGGAGGTTTTTTGTTTGGGTTTTTTTTGCTTGCTTGGTTTTTTGTTTTGTTTTGTTTTTTGAGCTGAGGACCTTTTTAAATTCAGCATCTTAAGAGTACTTGCAAGAAAAATATCTAATTCAGATGTTCCTGTTGTAAGTAATATTGACAAAGTTCATGCTCTGTTTTTTTGTGTGCTTATTATTGTCCTCTGGCAAGGGAATATGATATCAGAGGTATTTTCAAGGTTACCAAAATAAAAGCATTACACAGAGCAGAGAACACATGTCAGACATTACATGCATTTACACACATTAAGTGGCAGAGATGTGCATTTCTTTTATAAAATCAAATGAAGGGAAAAATTTCTGATTTATCGTACCATTCAATCACCTTGCACCTAAGCATCTCAAGCACCAATCTTGCGAAGACATATTACAAAATACAGCTATTTGAACTCTGCAGTAGTAAGCACGATGCATCATTTTTAGAAATATACAAAAGCTTTTCATTACTCCAAAACTCGGTCATCTTCATTAAATCACCATCTCTTCATAAAAGCCTTGGCTTCATTTAGCATTCAGGAAGATGAAAGAGCAGCTACCCTCCTTATGGATTACTTCTCTATTACAAGAGAATGTTCTGCACGTCAAAAGCAAACATTAAAGGATTAAATGATATTGTCATTTCTGCTCTTGTTTATTTGCAGTGGGCAGTGAATAGAATTGCAAAGAAACAATCAGTGATTATTTTAAGCTGTGTTCTTTTGCAAGGATTATGACTCATGAAGTTGCTGCATAAAGAAACTGGAATGGGATAGGTGTTGCACTGAAAATCATCGAAACATCACAATATAAAAAATGTTTGTCCTACAAGCAAAGCTGTCTGGTTTAATCATTTCACAGAGTAGCCACAATAGCTCTTGGGATAACACCAAGACAATAATAACTTGCATTCAAATAAACAAAAAATAAAAATATAAACAGTGAATTCCATTCTCCTACAGAAGACTAAAAATACTTCATGATTTTCTGAAGTATATTTATCTCCACAGCATCCTACTAACATCAATGCAACACAGTAGAAAATTCAAGAGACATTTGGTTACATGACATCCCTGCAGCATGCAAAATTCAATTACTTTATCATGAATTTATCTACATCTTTTAGGCTTTAAACATGTTTTCCAACAGAACTAGACAAACCAAGTTTGCAAAGCAATGTTATTTTAAATTGAACTCTTCACATTTTTCTCACACATTATATGTTAATAGATACGAATGACACTAAGTTTTACGTTTCGCTGAATCTTCTGTCTGGTTCCCTTATTGTCTCATTCAAGTAAAAAACAGTTTATTCTGGACTTCCAGATTGATGTTAAAAAAGCAGATAGTACATACAAAGACCACCAATGTGCATTCAGTTTTTATTTTAGGTAAGACTTGGAACCATTCAATACACTAAAGATTTTGTCTGTAAAGCCTGAAGGAGACAGGAGGACTATAAATCAATTCACTCTCCAAAGATAATGATATACATATTAAAAATAGCAATATATTTTGGTCATACTCTAAATAGAATAAATACAGACACCAGGTAATCCTACAGACCAAGTTCTTGTTTATATTGAATTAAGGGTAAACTTCGGTTAAAACTCAATTTTATTTAACACACAGAATATGCACATTCATGGTTTGATGTTCATTGGTATTTTACCCACAAAAATGTACACGACTAGAAATGACCGATTTGGGTTTTGTTTTACTAGGTATGTTTTGCTAACAATTAGTTCTGCCTATTCATCTTTGTATTTAAAAGGGAGAAAAAATACACCTAAATTACATCTAAAATGTAATTTTCACAAATCAAGGCTCAGAATACACTTCTATGTAAAACTCCAACCCAGACTAACTTAAGTTTCTCTGTGTTACCACTGCTTCGTCTTCAGCAGCAGCAGCAAAGAGCTCTTTCAGAGACAAGGCACAAACAAAATGTTTCCTGCAATTTTGTTCATGCAAAGGAAAGTAAAACAACAAAAGCAAGTGGTTCAACTTATTACTAGAACTCCACGTAACTAACAACCTGATAAAGACACAGAGATACCACCATTTCTGCAGCTACAACTGGTACAGAAAAAACAAGTGTGCAATACCAAAAAAAGCAGACTTTAAAAGTGTAACATAAATATCTCCCAGGCTTACAAAAACAATATAGGCAATCTCTGTAGAACTTCAGGAACAAGAAATCAGGTCCACTGCAATAAACAAAATACCTCAGAAAAATTCAAAACTGTCAGCTATGTGTAAAAAATATCTACCTATTTTCCACTTACCAATGAAGAGAAATTGTGTGTAATAAGAAATGTACAATTTTTACATTCTTTTGTAAATGCAATTCTATAGCATAAGCAGTTTTTGAAGTTTTCCATAGCACTAATATGGAAGTGTACAACTTCCCTGTCCAAGACAAACCTTACTTAGTTTTATGCTACAGTTTTACTAACATTCCTAGAGAGCATTACCCTACTAACAGGGCTATAAAGTAAACCCTTTTTATCAAGTCTCTTCCCCTTTCACCCCCCCCATTCCAAGTACTTCTTTAAAACACCAGCAACAATTATTTTGATATGATCAAGCAAGATTTTTCTGCATTACATCGGCAAGAACATGAAGTTTATTTCATTTAAAGCAATTTCAGCTCCTTCTTTCAAAAAAAAAAAAAAAAAAAAGAAAAAGAAGAAATCACATCTCTAGCACACAAGAAGAATCTAACAAAGTCCTAAAGATTGATTGGGTACATTTTAGCCTGATGACAGTGAGATATTATTAAATATAACAAAAGCTGCTCTTTCTGATCATTCTTGGTATTCAGTTAACATCTTCACCAAAAAAGTATGTCCTTTATGTTTTTGAATGTTGTGTTTACAAACACAGCTTTGTTTTACAAATGAAAAAAACAAGGCGTTCATTCAAGACGTTAAAAAAATTATCATTATCTCATCTTAGACTCATAATAGAAAAAACCTTGCCCCTACCATCACTAGTAAGTAATGGATTGTAGTATTTTAAAAGTCCACACATAATTCCAAATCATCAGGTTGAGGTATACAATAGAACTAGGGACTTCTAGAGTTTCATATTAATAAAAAACCCAACAAACTGATGAGTGGCCATCACTACTTAAGACAGAAAAAAATAGAAATTAAAAATACATTTCCTGTCCTTAGAATGACAATTATGCACTGAAATAATACTTTCCCCTTTTTCTTACAATGCTTAATAACCAAAAGTGATTAAGGTATACATACAATTTAAAACTAGTTATGAGTGTTCAATAACAATCCCCATCAAATAATTCACATGCAGAAGAAAACAGTGCCTTTTCTTACTTCTTTATTTACTATTTAAATTTAGTGACTTCCTCCAGGAGAACATACAAAACTAATCAAGTTTTGCTATGTACTTCTGAAGAAGTGCTAACACATTAAATTAGACAATGCCTCTAAAAAAAGCTTTTTAGAGAACATACTTTATTCAGTGAAGTTATTTATTGAAACTGAATTTTCAAATATGATAAACTAATATTCATTTTGAAGGAAATTTAAGATACAAAACTTATTTATTATATCACATAGATCACATCTGACTCTATAGGTAATCTAAGAAATTTTATAAAGCTTCTAAAAATGCTTAATGCTACTCCCCAAAAACATAATCCTTCAACATTAGAGTACTAAAAAAAAAAAAAAGAACTGCATCCCTGCAGTCAAGAGAAGTCAGCTCAAGAGGTCTAGTAAACTACTCAAGTAAACTACTTCAATTTTAAAAATAGTCTCCACAAACTCCACTCCAATCTTACTAAGTGACATGGTATTATATTAGTGCCTTAAATATCCTTCTGTTCATAAATACACACAATCTTCAACCATGAAAAATTACACTATACCTTTAGCAACTTAAAGAAAATACAGTTTACCAAGTTTATAGTATAGTATATAGTAGATTAACAGAAATCATATAACTATCTATAGGCTCAACTATGGATAAAGTAGAATTATCCGAGACAAACAGCTGTCATACCAACTTGATAGCAAAATGACTAAGGGGTTAAGTCCTCTTTGTGTGACAGCTGGAAAGAAGTAGGGGGAAGGGGGAACTTTGGCATGTAGGTATGAATGACAAACTTCTAACATAAAATTCCCTTGCCAAAGACCAAAAAAAGACCACAAACAGATAAAAGCAAAAAACCCCAAACCTTAGCAAAAAGCTACAGACTAATAAAAGTTCTACAGTAATTGAGGGACTAAGTACAAGTTCAGCTGCCATTAAAGGACACACAAATACATAAGAATCTCATTTACACTTCTCTTTAAAGAAAAGGAATTCCTCAGATAACATGCAATTTCTCCGCAGTCTCTTTTCAGGATTCTTCCTGCACCCAAACCTTTAGTCCTCATGTTCACATTTACATCAACACCTGCTCTCTGGGTAAATCCAAAAATACAGCAATAGGCAATTTCAAATCATATTCTTTCCCACATGCCATTAAGACCACTCTCCAAAGCATCTGGATACTCTTCGTCACTAGGGTAGATCAGAAAAATTTGGCAGATCAAAGAGCTACTGGCTGGGGTGGAGGGTGATGGTGGGAGGTGCCCCATCCACATCAAGAAAGGACAAGGCACTACTGCAACCCCAGACCTTCTGAAGCCACCCAGAAATAACATTGCAAAGATCCTTCTTGTGTTGTGAGACAGTAATGTTTATATAGGGATTGAAGGTTAGATGCTGTGCTTGTAAACACAGTGATCACACCCCTGCTCTCACCCGGGGAAAACTAATTGTTGGAAATAGGAGATTAACTTTTTGAAAGAATGCTTTCTACATGCCAATACAGCAAAAGTTAGTTTCCCTTATTAACAGCGTCAAGTGTATCTCTAAACAGAAGACAGACCAAACACTACTAAAAATTCTAAAATTACCTATTTGGAAGACAGCAAGGAATTTCTGACCAACTGACATGAGGTTCATATCATCACCTTAAGCGATAACAGCCATTTCAAAACCATAGCCAATGGCAATAAACGATGGACGAACACCCACTTATCTGCTCACCAAGCTAGATTCAGAACACCCAGCCATTCCAGTAACTTTTCCTTTTTTCCTCCTTTTTTTTTTTTAAAAAAAAACACAAAAAACCTCAATATCCACATGATCACAAACACCTTGCAAGAGACTGTCTGCTTATAGTTGGGTTATCAGTTCCCTCCATTTGTCCAACAATTTTTTTCTCCTCCTCTTTGTTAAACAGGAATATGGAAGCAGCTATTTAGCCCTTTTACATGCTGTACTTTTCAAGACTGTTCATGCAGTAACTGTCTGATAATTATCTTTCCAAACGCAAGGGAAGGGTAGGAGGAAAAGAGACAGCAATAGTGAGACAGAGGCTGCCGACAGGCAAGCTGCAGAGTCACATATTTACTAGCACTGTATCACCCTTCTAGGTTTCTAAACGCAATAGGTGAGAGATCCAGACTGAAATCTTCATCTCACTTGCATTTGGCCCATTTGAAGGGCAATTCATGGGTCTCCCCTACAAACAACTAGAGGGGAAAGAAGCTACAGATACCTTTCTGCTTTCAAGCATGAGGCTTCTACAACTCTTCCCAGGCTCTTCAGAAGAGGACAGAATTTAGCACCCCTCAGACCCAAGATGAAATACCGGGTTACCGGGTCTACTGGTTTGCTTTTAATGGAGCTAGAGGACAAACTAGACACTAAAAATAAAAATAGTAAAAAAGCCACGTAGCTGCATGACCTAATGTTTATTTTAACAGGCCACCCTAGATTTCTGCCATTTAACACGCAATAAGCTTATCTTCTTTTGAACAGCAAACAAAAACACACAGGGTCATAACATATTTTGGATGACAAAACCAGAAATATAATTCCTGAAACACAGGCCTTCCACTTTTTTTTTTATTATTTAAAAGAGTCTGTCATGACCTAACACGTTGTAGGACAAGACTATGTGACTACATGAGACCTCTCATCAACTCCTTAATTCAGGGATTAGGAGCAGGCACTAGGAATTTCCTATACCTCAATGGGAGACTGCACCAGAAACACACATAGAATGGTATCAGATAACAGGTTCTTCTTGGGAATCATGGTTCTGATAAAAAGAAGAAAAAATAATGTATTTTGAAAGGTTAGGAGCACTGATTTGCAAACATAAAAAGTCTCATCTTTCTGCAGTTTTCTCCAAGGCTGTGATTTGGCTGTAGTGCCTTTTCTCTTCAACACTTGCTGTAGATTAATGAACACAGCATTTAAAACATTGCCCACCCAGGTAACTCTCACAAGTTTTTTTGTTGGCGTTTTTTTGTTCATTTGTTTGTTTTACAAGGAGTTGCTGACGCAAAACTAAAAAGGAAATAAGAGTTTACAGGACTGACAAACAGTAATCAAGTCAGGTTTTGCTAATTCTGGAAACACTGTTTGGTAACTTAATAGACCTGCTAAAGAATTTCCATTGTGTCCAGCCTCAAGACACAATCCTAATTTAGGGACGCTCAGGTTAATGGCAGGCTATCAACTTAAACGGTCTTTGCACCAAGCTATTAATTAGTGCCCTATCCCAATCCATTCCTTAAAAACTCAGTACATTCACAGACAGAAGTGGAAAGGGCAGCCTCCTGAATTTGCATAAAAGGGGACCAAACTGATACAAACAGATATCTAAACAGATACATTCAGAAGTTTTTTGCATGTAGGTCTAGTATGAGGAATGTCTGGGTACACACAAGATTTGTGGCCAATGCCGTCCACACACAAATGTGTGTACTCATTTTTCATGAACTTCAGAAGAATCTTACAGGCAAGAGAAGTGTCATATTTGGATGACTTAGCTCTTCAACTGTACCTCTTACTTTAAACTCTTACCATTTTGTTTTCTGTTAGACATCCACATTATCTTACTTCAGCTTTTTGACCGATACCTCCCATATGCCCACGCACAGCCACATGCAAAAATAATGCTACTGGTACAATGAGGAGGCTACAAAAATTGACGATAGTAGGCCACATAGGAAAATATTGTCTCAGATATATTCTTCTTTAACATCCAAGATGTTCTTTGCAAAAGGGGAAAGAAGAAAAAAAAAAAAAAAAAAGGTTTTTATTTTAGGGACCACACCTGAGATTAAAAAATTTCAATCACAGGAAAAACTGAAATTGAGATCAAACCTACTGGGAACCATAGGAAAACTGCACTATTATTGCCTATAGTAGGCACCTGAATATTGTGACTGGATTTTAATGGAGTTACTGTAATAAATAAAGGGCATTGGGCAAAATGGGTAACTATCCAGGTTTGTATTGGTATACATTTCGTGGTTTTGACAAAAGCAAAACAAAGCAAAATTTCACTGTAAATCATAAACACTGCTATTAACCATAGTATCAACAAAGAAAATTTTAAATAAAATCTGCAAAAAAGTCTAATTAAAAAGCTCGATAGAGCATATCTCTGACCTTTGCCTTCTACGATTTCTAAGACAGAAATTGCTTTATCTTCACAAGTTGATTTTGGAGGAGAAAAGAATGGAAAGTTCTGTTTTAAAAAAAGAGGTGACTACAACAGGTATGACAAGGAATATTTTGTGACTTAACTCACTGACTTGCATATCAGGTTACTTTTCCAATATGTTTATTTTCACCAGTAGACTGACCAAGTTATTTGACTTTATCAGCAGCTTACATGACTTACTGTCATAAGACACTATGATATATCAGATTAGTTCACTTATTTCATCTGCAGGTTTCATTCATTACTGATTGACCTGTAGAAAGCAAGCCTGCCCCAACACCAGACTTTAGCTATCTTTTAATCAAAACACGATGTTCTTACGTTAATCCATGACAGTATTTTCTTACAAATTATAGTTATCAGTCATATTAGGTGTTTTATTTATGCAGCCCAGTTACACATATATTTTTACAGCATAATCAACAAAAATACTGCAGAATTATACTAGATCAAGCTTATTACATCAGAATTAACATATACCCTAGTATTTCCAACACTTAACAAAGCCACACCTGAAAAACAAACAGAACTTAACCATCCTTGAACAGCAACTAATTTGTCCTTTTAAACTGGGGGCATGGAGGGTGGCAAGGAAAATGCATCATGAGCATTCCTTCCTTCTAAATCAGATTTCCCGGAAATACAGTCTTAAGAGCTATGCAGAGAAGCAACTGATTTTCACCTACTTAATGGGGGCCGTTAGGCTGCACCTCCAATCACCGATAGGTCGGGAGGGGGCAGGGAAGGTGTTTTCAGATTTGTTTGTTTACTTGAAGTTTAAATGAGAAAAAGGGGGGTCTATAATAACAAACAATAAACACATTTTTATTCCAACTAAGAAAAGGAAAACACTTTCCTTTAGTGTGCTTGTAAAGACACCAGAAAAATAAACCAACTGAGTTTAATGGGAAAGATACTGAAGCAAGCTTCACTTCTGTAACTGCCACCAAAATCACGAAGTCTTTGTAAGAGGTAGCATCATTCCGTATTCAAAATAAAAATAAAAAAGTATTTTTTAGGAATCTGTGCATACTGTGCTTTTCGGTACTAGATAGCTCAAAGGAATAAATACCTCCTGCTTTCATGGTTCTCTTTAAAAAAAAAAAAGTAGTTTTCAAACATTGTTTATCCTAGAAGTTACAGAACACTTGAAATTAAAGCAAGGTCACAATTAAATCAGAGTGCTGGAAATTAAATGTCTATACTTCATTAATGATCTTAACATAGTATTTCTACAACACTTAACACTGACTCAAAACACAACTAATATAGAAGTTTGTGACCTCTCACTCCTGCAGAGTAATTCCCCTAGGTCAAGGCTTAGGTCATAACATTGCAAGAATTAGGGCATATAATCCCACGAACCAGTAAATCTCTACAACTAGAAATTTTTTGAATTAAATCCCACAACTATATACCATTATTTTTCCCAAGGGGAATTCAGTTGAGGTTGTAGCTTGTTTGACAGCTGGCACTGTATTGTTCATGATTGGTATCTATGTGATGATATACCATATTGGTAAAGAAATTCAAGGAGTCAATAACACTGTTTCTCCCAAAAAGCTAAGTGTTCTGGCATTCTCCCTTCTTCTGAGCCATTCAAGGAAAGAAGAGGAAACATTACTTACAAACAGGGCAAGCCACACTAGCTAAGACTTAGATCTAAGAGCTAAACTAAAAATGAAACCTTTATAATTCAACAGAAAATGATTCTACTCGCTCAGGAAAAGCAAGGGGAAAGGGGGACGAGACGCTCAGGTTGTGCTCCCCACAGTAAGTTTTAGCTGCCTGAATGTCTTTTAAAACAAGCTTTTGAGAAACAACTCTCTCGAATATTCGTATTAAAAAAAGAAAGAAAAAATATTAATACATTGTTTACAGATTTGCTGTCTTACTTTTGCCAACAATTTAAACTTGATGTACTTTCAAAGAGCAAGACAAAACCACTTATTATTTTAGGAGAGAAAAAGTAAAATGCTTCTTCAAGTAGGTTACGATTACAACATTTGCTCCAGATTTTCATTAAATTAAATGTGGAAGATAGTCTCTGAAGAGTTTGCAAAATTATACAATTCAGAAGTTGTAAGATGCTTTTAAAAACAAAAATTCTAAAGTATCGCTAAAATGCAAGGTGTCATTTGGACTCTCAAAGTAACTGCTCTGACAATGCAAGAACCAAACAGGCGACGTTACCACACAACTTCAAGCAACTACTGCACTCCTCTACTGGCATTCTAAAAATTTATTTTCATTAACCTTAACTAAAAACACAAACATCACTTTCTTGTATTCATAAAAACAAAAATATCACTTCACTGTATTCACAGAAAATAAGCATACGTAAAAAAGAACAAAATACGTTATGAAAATTAGTTTCTCTTTTGCAAGCGGTAATAAATATAACCTTTACAAGAATGATACAAAGTATCTGTTAAAACATTGCACTCATTTCCTATTACAGGCTTAGCTTAAAAGTCTCCGAAAACAGCCATTAGGTGGACCTCAATGAAAAGACACTGAAGCCACAAAATACATGCAACATGTAAATACAGTCACTTATCTTCCAAATGCACTGATAAAGGTTCAACATGAGAGAATTCTATTCATCAAGACTTTGAGAACTACACAGTACTAGAAAATTGTATTAGCCTTACACATTTTCCTTAAGAACTGCATTTTAAAATATATTCTTGAGTCAGGAGTATTTCATTATTTGGCATTTTACTTAAGTGTTTTCCCCTTTCATACAGGGACTAGGAAACACTTCAATTAAACAGGTAAGTTTGATTTTATCAAACAAACAAAAACAAAGAAACCATTCATTTTTAACATAACAGATAACAGACAACTTGCACCGCAGCATGACCAGAGATACTTAACGCTTCACTGTACTGGGACTAAGTAGTCCAAGGCATATAGAGGAAAACTGTGGTTAAAGTTAACAGAATGTGTTATTAAGTCAGATCAAAGGAGCACATCTCTAATTAACCTGAATGTCTTATGAGAATATGTACAAATGAAAGATTACCATCATTCAAGCAATGAAGTCTAAGGTAAAACATCAAGACCTAGTTACATGAACTTCATGTATCTCAGATGCATCCTACCTGATCCACTGAACTGGCTGCTTCCTAGCGTAGTTGGTCTGGTTTTCCCACTATTAACAGGTGGGGAAAACATCTGCAAAACAAGAAAAAAGAGGCATTTAAATTGGCTTTGAAACTCTATGCTAAATTATTAATGTAAACTTAAAAAAAAAGTTAATAGGAAACAATTATTTGAATCATTTTTCTGCTAGAAAATAAACAGAATGCAAGATGCATGTTTAGACTCATAAAACCAATAAGCTAAAGTACTCCTTGCAATTTATTAATACCACTAAAATCTCTTTTCTACATGAACACAAACAACTTAAAAAAAAAAATTAAAAGGAGACCTACTACTACTATGGCAATTTAAAATAGTTATATATCTTAAATTTTGCTACTCAAAATATATTTCCTACTGAACTGTGAGTTTAAAGTCATTGGATAAAGACAGCTTTTGAGAGGCAGCAGTCTTCTATTATGTTTATAAATCAAGCACCTTTTTGAAATCTGCTAAAAATATCACACAGAATTTTCTAAGCCGAAACTACTGTGTAAACTATCAATGAATAATTATTTAGGGACATTAAATTTTCTTCTGCTTTTTTTTTTTTTTAAAAAAAAAAAAAAGGAAAAAAAAAAGCCAAAGTACCAGTGCCACACGCCAGTTTAACAAACGTTAATTATTAGATTATGCCATCACTGGGTCAGCCTGATTTTAACCAGTTAAACCAATTGACCCAGCTGGTATTACAGTATTAAATCTGGAAGTCTAGACATTACATCAAAGTTCAGGTGTCCAACTTGGCGGAGACGGACCCAGCCAAGCCCTGCACGCTGCTGCCCCTACTCCTCAGCTCGCTTTACCACGCAGAAGTCATGAGAAGACCTCGGAGAATATCCTACCGCGCTGAAGTCCAGCAAGTCGCTCAGTTCCTTGTCAGTTCCTATAGCGGCCATCCTCTGCTGCTGGGAATTCATCTTCCTCCGATCACCTCCTAGGGCACAGGGAGGGAGGCACAGCGAGTACTTCACCACGGGTTGGTGC
>NW_009210534.1:0-285 GCF_000690835.1 Fulmarus glacialis
AAAAAACCTCTTGGAACCCCCAAAAATCCATAGGAACCCCAAAAAAACCTCTCCAGACCTCAAAAAACCCCTTGGGAGCCAAAAAACCTCATGAGAACCCAAAAAAACCTCTTCAAGATCCCCAAACCTCTTGGGTTCCTTCAAACCTCTTGAGGTTCTCCAAAACCTCCTGGGAACCCCCCAAAAAACCCTTGGGAGCCCCCCAAAACCCCCTGAGACCCCCTCAAAAATCTCCTGAGGTTCCTCAAAACCTCCTGAGATCCCTCAAAACCCCCTGGGACACCC
>NW_009210535.1:0-1526 GCF_000690835.1 Fulmarus glacialis
CTGATTTGGCCCATTTTAGCCCCCTTTTTCCTGATTTTGGCCCCTTTTGGCCCGCTTTGGCCCATTTTGGCCCCGTTTTTCCGTACTTTCTCCCAGTTTTGCCCGGTTTTGGACAATTTCGCCCACTTTTGCCCCGGTTTTCCGTCTTCTACCCCCATTTTGTCCAATTTCACCCGGTTTGGCCCCGATTTCCCTCCTTTTGCCCCCTTTTGCCCGTTTTTGCCCATTTCGGCCCAATTTTTCCTCCTTTTGCCCATTTTTGCCTGATTTTACCCGCTTTTGCCTCCTTTTTGCCCAATTTGGCCCAATTTTCCCTATTTTCGCCCACTTTTGCCCAGAATTGCCCAAATTTGCCTGTTTTGGCCCAGTTTGGCCCAATTCCACTCGTTCTTGCCCAATTTTGCCCGATTTTGCCCAATTTTACCCGCTTTCGCCTGCTTTTTGCCCAATTTGGCCCAATTTTCCCTATTTTCGCCCACTTTTGCCCAGAATTGCCCAAATTTGCCTGTTTTGGCCCAGTTTGGCCCAATTCCACTCGTTCTTGCCCAATTTTGCCCGATTTTGCCCAATTTTACCCGCTTTCGCCTGCTTTTTGCCCAATTTGGCCCAATTTTCCCTATTTTCGCCCACTTTTGCCCAGAATTGCCCAAATTTGCCTGTTTTGGCCCAGTTTGGCCCAATTCCACTCGTTCTTGCTTGGCCCAATTTGGCCCGATTTTCCCTATTTTCACCCACTTTTGCCCAGAATTGCCCAATTTGGCCCAGAATTAGCCAAATTTGCCTGTTTTGGCCCAGTTTGGCCCAATTCCACTCGTTCTTGCCCAATTTTGCCCGATTTTGCCCGATTTTACCCGCTTTTGCCTCCTTTTTGCCCAATTTGGCCCGATTTTCCCTATTTTCGCCCGCTTTCGCCCAGAATTGCCCAATTTGGCCCAGAATTAGCCAAATTTGCCTGTTTTGGCCCAGTTTGGCCCAATTCCACTCGTTCTTGCCCAATTTTGCCCGATTTTGCCCAATTTTACCCGCTTTCGCCTGCTTTTTGCCCAATTTGGCCCAATTTTCCCTATTTTCGCCCGCTTTTGCCCAGAATTGCCCAATTTGGCCCAGAATTAGCCAAATTTGCCTGTTTTGGCCCAGTTTGGCCCAATTCCACTCGTTCTTGCCCAATTTTGCCCGATTTTGCCCAATTTTACCCGCTTTCGCCTGCTTTTTGCCCAATTTGGCCCAATTTTCCCTATTTTCGCCCGCTTTTGCCCAGAATTGCCCAATTTGGCCCAGAATTAGCCAAATTTGCCTGTTTTGGCCCAGTTTGGGCCGCCTGGAGGCCCGACACGAGGGGACACGCGCGTGTGATGTCACGCGCCGGGGTGCGCGCGTGTGTGATGTCACGCAAGGGCGGGTGCATGTGAGTGTGATGTCACGCAAGTCCTTGCGCGCGTCTGTGATGTCAGACGAGGGCTTGCACACGCGTGTGACGTCACACGAGGGGGTGCACACATGTGTGATGTCACATGCGGGGGGGCACC
>NW_009210536.1:0-1415 GCF_000690835.1 Fulmarus glacialis
AACTCTATGCCAGCCGAAACCAGGACAGTGGTAAAGAGACTGAAGCAGGACACTGTCGCTAGGGGCTTCCTTCTCTGCAGCAGATGCAAATCTCGGAGAATTCAGGAGAGGGAAGAGGAAGACAGGTCTTTCCTTCCCAGAGCACTGCTTGGATCTTGCTTACCTGTCTTTATTACACACCACAAAGGTGTTATAGGCAGCTTTTAGCTCAGCTTGCTGACTTCTATAAATCTTGCTATTCTGTTAGGCTCATAAGTCACCCTTAGATCTGGTCAACAATTTCATAGAATCATAGAATCATTTACGTTGGAAAAGACCTTTAAGATCATCGAGACCAACCGTTAACCTAACATTGCCAAGTCCACCACTAAACCATTTCCCTAAGCGCCACATCTACACGTCTTTTAAATACCTCCAGGGATGGTGACTCAACCACTTCCCTAAGCAGCCTATTCCAATGCTTGATAACCCTTTCAGTGAAGAAATTTTTCCTAATATCCAATCTAAACCTTCCCTGGTGCAACTTGAGGCCATTTCCTCTCGTCCTATCACTTGCTACTTGGGAAAAGAGACCAACACCCACGTCGCTACAACTTCGTTTCAGGTAGTTGTAGAGCGCGATGAGGTCTCCCCTCAGCCTTCTTTTCTCCAGGCTAAACAACCCCAGTTCCTTCAGCTGCTCCTCATAAGACTTGTTCTCTAGACACTTCACCAGCTTTGTTGCTCTTCTTTGGACACGCTCAGCACCTCAATGTCCTTCCTGTAGTGAGGGGCCCAAAACTGAACACAGTATTCGAGGTCTCACCAGTGCTGAGTACAGGGGGACAATCACTTCCCTAGTCCTGCTGGCCTCACTATTTCTGGTACAGGCAGGATGCTATTTTCAAGGATATTGAGGTCCTGACTGGGTCTCCTTGGTACCAGACACAAATAACACAGGGGTAGTATACGCTCTAATATTTCTAGAAGGTAATTTAAAGTAACTTCAGTCGGTTACATACAAAAATAAGTACTTGTTTCCCTTTGACCTAAGGGCTTAATATTTATGACCTCTTATTATTGCTTTTGGGGTGAAAACTGATGACACAAAGGTAGACTTTACCTGGAGATACTTGTGTTAGATAAACCAATTTACATCAAAGTCCTGTTTCTCTGAACATACACAACAACTTCTCTTGCTTTTCTGATATGCCATGCCACAACCCCTCTGTCTTACAAGTATTGCCACATGTCTGGCTTCTTCTCAGCTTCACACATTTCATTAATTTCCTGCTTGGTTGAAAACCAATAGCTTACCCCTGTGTTTGCAGCTTGTGTATCTTAGCTGTGACAGATTAAGTACCTTGCACCTGTGTTCCATTGTTTACAGCTTCTGTTACTGAAAGGACCTTGTTGTTTGCACTCGCTGCATTGGA
>NW_009210536.1:1461-3647 GCF_000690835.1 Fulmarus glacialis
TTTCTCTTCAAGAACGGGAAGCACTCCCCTTAATAGTAGAAGCAACTTAGTGGGAGTAACAAGAATTTTTCACCATGCAGGTCTGAATGCAGGATGTATCCTTTCTCTTCAGCTGAAATTCTCCCATCTCATTTTTTGTGAGTAACTTGCTGAAAAGCACAGGAAAATGGATTACTGCTTTTTCTTTTCTATAAAATTGAAACTGCAAGAATAATTTGTCTGTGCAAATACGGTATTTTAAACTGTGCAGGGCTAGTTGGTATGCAGATCTCTGGAGAGGCTTCCTTACCCTGAAGTAGCAGAGCCTTGTCAGGGCCATGGTTCTTTCTGGCCCAAGCTACAGCCTCATGCAGAGACGGGGCAGGATGTAGGACGGGAGATGCTGTCACAGTACCAGGTTTCACAGAAGTGACCAGATGAAAAGAGACCATCCTGCACCACCCAACAGGACATTTTGCGCGTATGCTCCACCACTAGTTTCAGTAGATATCTCAGCGCACACTGTTCTGTTTGGTCACGAGCTCTTCATCTAGTGCTGAGAGACACCAATCTCATTATTAGATAACAATATTTTTAAAGCAGGAGCCATCTCTGCTCTTCATAGAGTACATGTAACAACTGAGATAATTTGGATGACCACCACAAAAAACAATGATTAATATTTTAGCTATTGAGGTAATAGGAATAACTTAAAATGGTATTACCTGGAAGTAAAATGGAATGGGTAGATAATGAGGAGAGCATCTTGTAAGTTTGATACCTTCTAATCCTAGTATGAAATTTTTATGCCTTTTTTTTTATCTGCCTGAAAACAGGCAAAGGGAAAACAGCTGAAAGAGGAGAGGTGTCCTAGGCACTAGTGTTACTGGCTGTTATACAAAGGGGGTTGTCTATTAACTTTGACAGTTAGGCAGACAAGACTCAAGAATATGGCTGTGTGGCGCAAATGCAGGTCCCTGCACTCAGTAAGTTAACTCATGTACCAGACACAATTATTCTGTAGCTCTCCCTGGGCGCATTTTATCTGGCTGGGATGCACAGCTGCATCACTCCTGTTAGCTTGTGAAGGCCAGCTGAAGTATCATAGCTCCATATTCTTTTCTATAGGAGTTGTATTCATCAATTCTGTCTGCTAAAAACTAAGCTGAGCATTCATCTGTGTCCTTATCCCTCTGCAGTGACTGTGCAGGGATCTGAGAGGGTGAAAATTAGGAGTCAGAGTTACACCTAACCCAGTTGTCCAGAACTAAAGTGTGAATATCCTTTCTGTGCTTGCCTGTGCAGCTGCAGCATGACTACAGTATGAAAACCCAGATATATTACTCTCCTACACTTCCAGCCCTATCCTTAAACAGGGGTTCCTGTGACTTTGGTCCTTCTACTTGCTCTGTGTTTTCTGTTAGTTCTGTATCAGTTTCCATTTCAGCAAATTTTTCTTCCCAGACTCTCGGCTTACTAATTTTTGATCTAATATTTATTTTATATATTAATTGTAATTTTATGTTTTCTTCATTGAAATATTCATCTTACTCTAGTGCCTCTTTCCAGTAGGTCTTTCATGTTATGGCACTGAGGTTTTTTTCTTAACTTCAGGTACTGTAGTAAAGAAAAGGTGTACCTGCAGTAGATCCTGTGAGTAATCATAGAATCATTTAGGTTGAAAAAGACCTTTAAGACCATTGAGTCAAACTGTTAACCTAGTACTGCCAAATCCACCGCTAAGCCATGTCCCTAAGTGCCACATCTACATATCTTTTGAATACCTCCAGGGATGGTGACTCCACCACTTCCCTGGGCAGCCTGTTCCACTGCTTGATAAACCTTTCAGTGAAGAATTTTTTCCTAACATCCAATCTAAATCTCCCCTGGCGCAACTTGAGGACGTACATATACACATATACATGAATGACATAGTGAGAAACGAAAACTAGTAATGGTAGAGGGCTGGAAGATGCTGCAACTTCATTTTAGGTAGTTGTAGAGCACGATGAGGTCTCCCCTCAGCCTCCTCTTCTCCAGGCTAAACAGTCTAGCAAATGAACAGCCTAGCAAAGAAGCTCCACTTCATCTCAGAGGGATGTGTGGAAAAAGTATCCTAAATGACTATCTGTGCTTTGTCCCTATTAACCACATCAGCTGGGATGTGTACATTGTCAAAGAAAGGGGCCAATTTTAAGACATGGGAA
>NW_009210536.1:3680-5596 GCF_000690835.1 Fulmarus glacialis
GAGGAATAGCTTTGTGTCTGCAGCTGTTTCTGAGTCTACTTGTAGGTGCTGTTGGTGTCTTGCAAAGTTGAGTGCCTTCAAGAAGCAGATGGGATTGCAGAAGCCTCTCCTGGGATCAGGAAACAAGAATGTGCTTTTAGGCACATTGAAATGAAGAGTAGCTGTGAAAGTTAAAGGCAGGTAGGAGCTAGGATGAGATTTAAATAATAAAAGTAATAAAAATAATTCTCAGTGCAGCTCAAAAGCAAATAAAAAGGACATTTCAGGATTACAAATGACAGGAAGGAAGAAAGGCGGATTGGGGATTGGTAAAAAAGCTGGCAGGGAAGAAACTCCTGCAATATGATGTCAGTTTGATATATGCGTATCTGTTAAGTTTGCCTGAATTCAACAGCAAGAAATAAAATAGTTTGAACCACACTAGTTTTACAAACAAGTTTTATTGCTCAAAACTTCAAAAACAAAATGTGAAGATGGATCACTTGTGTGTCTGGTGACACTAACTCTGTCTTCTGTATATTGTAAGATGTTTTTTTCTCCAGCTTTAGGAATCCACTGGCATTTGTTACCCAGCTTTCAGAATAACTTTTCAGATAGATTTTTTTTTTTTTTTTCTCTTTTATTACCATAACCAAATGAGAATGTGCATGAAGCATAGCTTGACAGTGGACAGAGTTAAAGAAGTTGTCACAGTTTGCAGCAAAAATTTGAACATTATCTAGTTGGGGTTCAGTCCACAGAACACTGGAGTGTAAAACAGCTGCAGTCGGGGGAGGGAAGCAGACAGAAGACAGTAATTGTGTCATGTGGGAAATCCTTCCTGGACAATATGTCTTGTTTGTGAAATTTATTGTAGTGCCCCTTCCCTTCCCGTTCCTTAATATGGAGTGTGCCCAGAAGAAGCATTATTTAATAGATCACTTAACTGGGTATTTAGAGTGTAATTTGGAGATGACATAGATTATATGCTTTCTTTCAGACAGACTCATTAAGGGAATTGACACTTTGAAAAACAGGTATTCCAAGGTGGTAAATACCCTAAATCCCAATTAATGATGTGATAGCCAAGGACAGCGAGGACCATGCAATGCAGCATTTATTTTCCTCCCTTAATGATGCAGTGCACTGTAGAGACATTCTAACTAACTAAGCATCTAAAAGTAGGATTCTCTGCATCTCTTCCTCTCTCATGGAGAACTTCCTTGGTTACCAGGAGGAATAATGAGGACGTGGAAATGGCTTAAATCTAGGACTTAGAAATGAACATAACTAAATACAGGCCTACATCAGCCCTTCCCATAAGCACAGCTTGTATGCGGCCCTCACCTATTCTCTCTTCTGAATGAATATCCACATGGAGAAATGCCACTGACCGTGAAGATGTTTTCTGTATAAGAGTTCTCACTGTTGCTACTGCAAAGGCAGCTCTTCCAACACAAGCTAGATGAGAAGTTTTTTCTGCCTCTTTTGATGTCTTCTAAGTATAAATAGCAGAACAAATGGTCAGAAAAGTTCCTATCCGAAATCTTTCTTAACAGGGATTTTACTAGATGCTGCAAGACCTTTCTAACTTGCAGCTGAATGGATCAAATAAATTAAAAAATTGTCACCTTGTGACTAATGCATAATTTCTTCTAAACTCTTCTTACGTTGGGAGCACATAGCAAGGTTGTCCTCAAAGTTCTGGTGCCGGTTGCGGGGAATAAGTGTATCTAAATTCCTATTGGCATTTTGTGCAGATATCCAATATTATTCAACTTTCAACTAGTAACTTCTCTTTGATTCTTTAAGTATAAATAAGTCTGTACATGTTTGTATAACCTCTGAAAATGAGAGGGATTTTTTTTGTATATATGTCGTTTACTTTTTCCTGTCTCTTGGGCATGAAGATACAGAATCATAGAATCATTAAGGTT
>NW_009210537.1:0-699 GCF_000690835.1 Fulmarus glacialis
ATGTCCCCATGTCCCATGTCTCATGTCCCATATTCCCATCGCCCACCTGTCCCATGTTTCCCATGTTCCCATCACCTACATGTCCAATGCCCCCATGTCCCCATGTCCCATGTCCCATGTCCCCCAGTGTCCCCTGTTCCATGTGCAATGTCCCCATGTCCCCATGTCCCAATTCCCAATGTCCCAATTCCCAATGTCCCATGTCCCCATCGCTCACACGTCCAATGCCCCCATGTCCCCATCGCCCCCATGTCCAATGTCCCCAACATCCCCAATGTCCCATGTCCCCATGTCTCCATGTCCCCCATGTCCCATGTCCCAATATCCCATCTCCCATATCCCCATTGCCCACATGTCCCATGTCCAATGCCCCCATGCCCCCATATCCCCATGTCGCATGTCCCCATGTCCCCATGTCCCATGTCCCCATGTGTCCCCAGCTCCTGCTGCCCCACTGCCGCTACACCTTCCACATCAACATTTTGGCCCGGGAGACGCTGCTCAACCCCGGGGGGATCATCGACCAGGTCAGCCAGACACCTGTGTCCCCCCCCTGGTGGCACCCGGACGCCTGGGTCCCCCCCGGTGGCACCCGGACGCCTGGGTCCCTCTTGGTGGCACCTGGATGCCTGGATCCCTGTGGTGGCACCTGGACGTCTGGGTCCCCCGGGGATGGGGGGAATTGGGGTGCGGGGTTGG
>NW_009210538.1:0-11617 GCF_000690835.1 Fulmarus glacialis
GCTTGCTGGGAGGGCGGGCAGCGTGCTCTGCTCCGGTCAGGAGAGGGTGTTTCGGTGTGCGGGCTGTACTGGACACGCGTGTTGTAACCTCGGGTTCGACTGCGAAGTTGCCTTTATTATAAATCTGTAGCAAACGCATCATTACCGTCCCTCTTCTCCAGATCTTACTTTGGCAAAGTACAGTAGGAGCTTACACTACCAAGGGCTCCTGGCCCCCTCCCCTCTGTTTTATTTAAGCTTTTGGAAAAAAAGAGTGACCAAAAAATCGAGTGTGTGGCTGTTCTGTGGAAGCAGTATCAAGTCCTTGGCAGCTGTCCCGCTTGTCTGTGTGTTGTCACCCTGCTCAGGGGCTGAGCTCCCTGAGAATGCCCTCACAAATGGAGGTGCAGCCCCAGTGTCTCTATGGATAGCTGTTTGCACGTCTGTAGGTATCTATATATAACAAATGGGGGTTTTGCAGAACTCTTTCACTATAGACTTTCTCAAATAGAGCTGGTACAATATGGTGTCTCCTATTATCAAAAAACATGAATGTAGAGTGGCTGTAGTTACACTGAACTTTGGAAAACGAAAACGGTTACTTCTCACTTGTATTGAATGCTCTCATGGGGCCGTTTCTGGGTGAGAGCGTATTGGCGTAACAAGTAAGTCCTAAACTTTTTTGAGGTCTTATCTCTTCTAACCAATCACTTCAGGAAACGTTTGTAAGCCCATTACTACAGGAAAAGATATAAATGCGTGTGTGTGGAGACCTTGAGTTTAAAACAGCCAGATTTACTCCCTGCTGAGCTTACTCTACTATTAATTGTAAACTGGTAGCAAAGATGCATTGAAAGTGAGCTCCTTTCCACCCGCTGCTAGGAAGCGGGGACTCTCCCTTCTCCACTCTGAAGTAGTTGCACTTTTCCTCTCTGCCCTGCTCCTTGCCACACTTCCTGATGTCTCTTTACTGCTGTAAGAAGCCCTCATGTCAGAGAGCAGTGCCTGCTGCTGCTGTGCTGAGCTTTCTTGAGGGGCAAAGGCATTGAACCTACGGCAGGAGCACATCTCCAGGCTTGCTGGGCGCAGTCGGTTTCCAGCTACATGCAGGGCAGCTGCGGTGGCAAGGACTGCTTTCTCTTGAAGACTTGAAGCGCTGTGGACACGTGAATGTTGCCACTGCAGACTCTTGCATTTGTCTTCTAGTGGTTCTCAGGTCGTGGCTACACTTCTCTGTATGTCTTGTTTTCATGCCCTGTGTTTGCAGTCTGCTTCTGTCCTGAGCTCTCTTTGAACCATGACTGCTCTTCTGTGATGCGGTTTCCACCAGAAAATTTCCCTGCATGAGAGGCTTGCTCAAGTGTAATTACACTGACATTCGCCTGAAGACTTTGTAAGATAATCTTCTGACCATGGATAAGAAGTAAGCTTGGAGACACGGCTGTTAGGAGCGTGGTGTATTTTTAATTGAAGTTAATCAGACCTTTTCTTTTTCTCACTTATTCGTAGGTATGGTTCCTCAGAAATGTTTAGTGATGAGCAGTGACTGACGATTAGCTAGTAAAAACTTGGTATTTCAAGATCTTTAAGGGTTGATAGCTAAGGCAAAATCCAGTGTTGGCTTTTCTATGATAGCAATAAGCAGAATATTATTAATTTTAATGCTAGCCATTTACCAATTTTATTTAGTCTAACTTTGGATGAAAGTTTTGAGTAGGCATGCGTGTGCATGAAAAATTACACACATACCTTATATCTAATTTATAATGTTACTTTGGTTGTGTATATATAGGGATATACACTTTGTTTTGCTTAATTATGTGTGTGTGCATGTATGCATGCACAGGAGTGTAGTAATAATAACTTTATGAGCTAGGCCCTTATTGCATAATGTAATATTTTCTGTAGAGATCCATTTCTGTCTGGTAATCTAACAGAAATTTGGAAAGCTGGATGGATGTGGTAGGTTCAAAGGCCATTAATGCAAACCAGTTTTCCATATTTTCTCTAGAGATCCATTTCTGTCTGGTAATCTGTCACTAACAGAAATTTGGAAAGCTGGATGGATGTGGTAGGTTCAAAGGCCATTAATGCAAACCAGTTTTCCAAATGAAAGCTCATACAGGTTCCTTTCTGCTACCTACTTTGTCTTCACACAAGTCTCTGCAAGCTTTAGCAAATATTTAAAAGAAATTTGCTTTTTCCACAGTCAGTTTGCAATTGTTACTTTCTGCTTTCCCATGTAAAAATCTCAGTGGTTTCAAAACAAGGGTTTGCATTTGCAAGTAGCTCTGTTGAGCAATGGCTTTCTTCTATCATAGTGCTTGTCTCCATACTGGCAAACAGGACTTAAAGAATTCTTTTACCTTTTCTAAAATGTATGGGCCTATGCTGCACTCAGTTTAAAACAGAGGTCTGATAGTCTAGTTGTATAAATTAGTTAATCTCCTGTCTATTGCTTGGCCTTCTGGTTGTAGTTTGAGCCTGTGTTTTTCCAGGGATTAGCTTTATCATTGTGGGTGTGCCACTGCAGCTGATGTGAGCTCAGTGATGTGAGCAGGACCGCAGGGTTCTGCCCCAGAAGGGTGCGGGTAGCTGGGCGCATGCCCGTCTCCTTCCTTGCTGGGCGCTCTCGGGAGGGTGGGAGACCACTGAAAAGCTGAGTGCTGGGTAAAAAGGGAAATGAACATGAAATAAAAATTAGAGGCTGGAAAAAAAATTCTAAAGCATATGGGACAAAAGTGGGAAGATCACCCTTTAAAGAAGGAAGGCCTTGTGTGCTTCAGCTGCTTCGTGGGTATTTGTGGGTCCAGGCTGGAGCTACTTGGGAGTAAACGATGTGGAGCACAGAGACCACGGAGGGTGTGTTCTCAGCAACAGCTGTTTTGCTTTGGGGGTCCACTGCAGCTGTGCCACAGCCTTTGCTAATGTAGATGTAGCCCATTTCTTCCAAAAAGCATTACTTTAGAAAACAATTTTTATTATGTAATGAACAAACAATTTGTAATCAAAACTCTTCTACAATATTGCAGTATTGCTTTAGAAATATTTCGTATCCCTCCATAATTTTCTTTGAGCCAGCTTCCAAGCAAATGTGTAGCTCTGTCTCAAGAGGGGTTTCCAAATGCCGGATCAACTTGCCTTTGAGTTACATCCTGATAATGCTGGTGGAGCCCAGATTGTCATTTCTCTGGTGGCTGGGTACAAAGTCTTGGACTGTGCCCTTTTTGCTTAGAAAAGTGTTTCTCAAACCAAGTGTTGATTCTGATTTCAAAATTATATTGAATGCATGCCCCTCCTCTGGGATTAGATTTGCATGTATTATCAAGTCAATCTTTATTCCAGTATATAAAACTAGGCTACTTCCTTGACACACCTAAGTAATCACCTAATTTGTAGTTATTTTTTGTAGCAGGTACCTGTTTGTATGTGCAGGTCTATGTCCAGTCTTGTAATAAGCAAAACACCTTATTTTCTAATCTTTTCTCCTTTAGAGTTTGACTAGGGGCGGGGGGAAGAAAACCGTGGATATAGTTCAGTATTAGGATCAAGCTGAATTGGTAGACTATCTAATCAAATATCTGCACTAAATATGAGGGGAATGAAGAATAACAGAAAAAAGGGTGAACAGCTATAAGTTAACTGTATCTAACAGGAACATTTCTTTCTAATCACAGTAATTGGTTTATAGTATTTGCAAGTTTGTGTTGTGTGTGTGGTTGGTGTTACGGCTGATATTAACCCCCACTAATATAGAAAGCAAGAATGACTATTTGAACTGTTTGAGCTAAAGACAATGTTGGCACAAGAACAAAAAAGTATGGAAATCATCTTGCATACATTTAGTCAGTAATCAGGCTGGAGACTAGGTTTCCCACTCCTTGGATGGCAGATTTTGAAGTAATCTTTCAATAGGACAGGAGGGAATTTAAATACTTTTATGATAAAACTTGATATGTATGGTGGGAAAGCTCAAAGTACTCATGACCTTGGTGTTGCTTTATATTCCTGTTAGTTCGTAGGTACAGTGCTTGGGATTACAGCCATCGCTGTCTGTGAGTATTGCCTCATTCCCAGAAACATACTGCTTTCTCTGGCAAAATTACTACTATCTGAAATCACAAGGAAGACGTACAAACCAGACTTTTCCCCTCATTATCTATAAGACCTTTTTTTTTGTGGGAGGGTAATGAAACAGAAGAAAAAAGTGGTTAGGTTAAAAATACAAATAGTGGAAAGAGAAGCCAAAAAAGTTTGTTCCTTGTAGGATACAGCTTAAAGCAGTTGGGATATCGTGTAATGCTGGGTGGGAAGATCTTGGTCACCTGAGTCCAGAAAGCAAATTAAGTAGTTTGAACAGCGGGGGCCAAGAGAAGGAATGAGGGTGGTATGCCTACTTTTTGCTTTGTTTTTCCTTTATTTTTGTGCATGACAAGTGCTGCAACTACTTTTAGGCACAATAGCCAAGCTGGTTGCCTGTACTGGAGTGTGGGAAGGACTGTCCTCATATGGTGAACTGCTGCTTTGCTTCCAGGGTGGCTTGCGGGGTTTTCAGGTTTTAAGTTCTGTGTACAGGAACTTATAAATTTGTGGTGTGGTCTGTGGTTTAAAGGGACTTGTAACCCTGTGAGCTGTCTAGATATTGTGGGTTATGTTTCTGTGCTTGGTTGGTGAGGTAGTTCTTGGATAATTACTTAATTAAAGTGCCGTAACTGGTGTTTAAGAACCCAAAGTAACCATCAGAGGCTTTAGGAGAGGATCTGGAGGATGGACTCTGCCGTGATATCAGTCATATTTCCTACCCACTGGAACTTTTTCTTGGTGTGTGGCTTCGTTATAGATATGGCTTACAGTAATTACATGTAGAAGTCATGAGTGCATGAGTCAGCGGCCCAGACTTCTGCTGGTGAGGTAGATAACAAGCTTTGGTTGCCCTTCAAACTGTGCTGCTTTGTTCTCTTGTATTCTGTTATTGCTGGTTAGGTAACAAGTAGTGCAGGGCAGCCCAGGAGGTTAGACCCATATCGACTGAGGTGAGAGATGCTTGATGACTGTTAGGAGTGCTGCAGGGGAAGCATCTTCAGTTTTGGTTGGTTTAAGCTTTGATCGCTTGCTTCTAAGATGCTTACTTTGGTTAGTATGGTCTGACATCCTATGTAACTTGGTATTAACCACTTCAGTCTTTTTTAAAAGCAAACCAGAAAAGCTATAGGAGAGCTGGTAGATGATCTTGTTAAGGGGGGTGCCGATAGGATTATTTTCTGATTACATCCCCTCTTTCTTGTTATTTGGCCATTCCTTGCATTGACACACCCATAAACTGCCAGTAACATGCTCTTGGAATAGTACAGCTGCTTAAGTTACCCACAGTAGGAATCCTAATTGTGGCCTGTCTTACTGCTGTTCTGTGCACTGTCACAGTGGCCACCTTTTAAGTAGTCCCGCAAGAAGGATCAAAAGCTGAATTACAGGGAGCTGAGGATAGCGACTTCAGCTGTTTAGAGAAGCAGAGGCAGTTCAAGACTCTCAACTCAGCCTGGAGGGACATCGGTCTGGGGCTCTCGTCATCCAAAACTCACCTGAGAAGCTTTTGGAAGGAATGAGAAAGATTGAGTTAGACAATGCTACTGTGCCAATGGCAAGTTATGCAAACTGTAGTGGTGATGATTATAAGTTTTCTATTTTTAAGTCTTCCATTGAGTGACTCACTTTATTAGATGTGTTCGTTTAAAATGGAATGTGAAGCACCCAGATTCCATGGTAATGGCCTCATAAAGCACTCAGATATACAACATAACAGATTGGATTTCTTCTCTTAATTTAACAGGTTTTGCGTCTCATACACCATGTCTGATGGCAGCATACAGGGCGTCACACACTCCTATTGCTAAGCTCCACAGTTTGTATCCATCTGTCTCTTCACTTTTGCTAAAGTAGTCATCTTTCTTTGATCTCGAACTTGCGATTCTGCGTCTGAATTTTCTACCATTCCCCTTCCCTCCCTCTTCCCTCATTCCTCTCATTCTTTTCCCCCAACTTTGGCCGTGCGCTGCTTAGATCCAGCCCGATATCTTAATAATTAGAAAGCACTTGAGTACAGCAATGCCGGCGATTGCAGCACTTCCTTTTCAGTCACCTGGCCTCCTCGGGTGGGAGCGGGAGCCCTGGTCGGTGCCTGTGCGTGCTCTGGGCTGTACAGAGTTACACAACTCAAAATAAGATCCAGCCAACAGTCTTGCAGCTGCCTGGGCTGGGCATTATGGGAAGTAAGGAAGGCAGGTCACTCCTAGGATTTATATCAGGCTAAAGAGAACTGCAGGGTGGCAGGTGTTTGTCGCGTGGGGCACGCTATTCAGAAGCATCTACTGTTGAAATCCCTGCTTCAAAAAACAGGATGTAAGTTGCGCTTTGTATGCTTTTTGGTTTTTAAATGTGGGGCTGAAAGTGAAGCAGAAGAATCCTGCCTTTGAGAAGTGTATTAATTGATGAAGCGGAGCCCTTGCCTGTGGTGCGGGAGGTCCAGGGTCTGTTAGCTTGTAAGGTTCACCCGGGGACCTCACTGAGGCAGGGTCGCCTGTCACCGGCCTGGGCTCTGGAGTGGGAGCTTCCTATGGAAGTGACTACTGCATGCATATTTACATCAAAGTAAGTGTGACTCTGAATTGCTGGTTAAGAAATGCACTGTAGGAGGGAGCAGTTCCTGCTGTGATGACAGTTTGTATTAAGTTTTTTAACTTTTGGAAACTGAAAACATGAACTTGTCATGATAAATCTTTTGCGTAGTTTCATTTTTATGTAACTAGCGCTTTTTTCCCTGTCTTTGGGTTTCCTTTCAGGTTTAAAGCCTATTTCTTCTTACCAGCTTTAATAGCTAGAAGTTTGAGCTAATGTCCCTGTGAATCTTTACCAATACTCAGCTGGTAAATGAGAAATGTACCCTGTGGGTTATTTAAGTCTTTGGACAGATCATGCTGTACGCAATATCCACTTCTCACGGCATGCTGCTGGCTCCTCCCGTGCCAATCAAGGGCTCCTTGCTCCTGCCTGAGCTTGTTCCAGAGCCTGTTGGGGACTTCAGCCCAACCTCAGATTGAGGGCATGGGTCCAAAGGGTGCCATTTATGACCTGTATTCAAACTAGGGATAAGGCTTAACATGCAGTGTCAGATGGCACTTACAGCATTAAAGCACTATACACTGTTTGAGCCATTTTTAAAGATGACTCAAAATATTTGTGTTATGGAAAAAGGGCTTATTTCTGACTGCATCACTTCTCATGCTGTTTGCTATTATAATTTTCATTAAAATAAAATTCAGTTTCCATCACAAGTTATTGATCTCAGCTTGGAAAAAAGTCAAGTTTTATTACCTACTTGCAAAAGATGAGGAGTTTTTAAGTGTGGGCTCCTCTCTGTGTACATAGCACTCTGTGTACCACCTTTGTCATAACTATGTCGACTGCATTCTTTCCCCTTTCATCTTCTGCACTCTGGTTTATCCTGCTTGGTGCTGACAGTAGCCTTTAGCAGCCGTTCTGGGACAGAAGTGGAGGAAAAAACCCACAAGTATATGTTTAGAGAGCCTCTAATTTCTCTTTGGTTGTGTGTACACTGGGGCAGTGCTTAAGCTGTCCTCCTGCCTGGAGGAGACCTTGTTGCATGCCATTTCCCACATGCAACGCAGTTCCTTTCGGAAAGAAGCCGGGGCATTTGGGCAGGGAGAAGTTGCAATATGCTCTAGTAGGGCCCCACTGAAAAGTCTGGGGCAGAGCCTCGGCGTGGCGCACAGCAGCCTGGCACGTATATATCGTGTCTCTGCCGGCTGTCTGTCTGGGGCTCTGCCTACCTGCAGTACCTGCTAATGCCCCGAGCTCAATTCAGCCTAATCCAAATACATCTGCTCATACCTCTCAAATACAGGCTCGCAGGTTCCTGGGATGAAATTGAGATGTTCTAGGTGTAAAAGCACCGTCTGTAGGTTTGAATGCCTGTCTAGCTTTGCGTTGGAGTGGCTTACGTTAAGCCGTATTTTCCTTTCTGTCCCTGAATAAGCTTCTCTTACCGATGGTGAGCAAGATTTATGTGGCAATTTGAGCAGCTGGTCTCCTGGGAGTGTTCCTTTCTCCAGAGAATTGCATATAATCTGGCTATCAGCTCTGAGTAGAGCTAATGACACACGTACCCGGCTGTCGGGCAAGCAGAGGGTAGCCCCTTACCGACAGCTGATGGTTGAGGATAGAAATCCCTCCTGTATAGAGGGCACTGAGTCTGCCGGTTTCTTTATGTTATGTTGTCTTACATAATGAAAGTGGCAAAATTGTTCTCTGTGGCATATCAATGTCACTTTAGTGTGGTTAGTACAGCTGTATCCATAGTGAGACTGGTATAAAGTCCCACTGCAGGAGTGATCCTGAACCCCGTTCCCTTCATGCCCACTGTGGTATGCACGGAACTCGCCGCTGGTGTCAGCTGAGTTGCTGTAAACAGGTTGTGTTAGTAGAAGGGCTTGTCACAGCTCTCTGCATGTTGTTATACGTGCGGTGAAAAAACTGTGCTCATTTGTGGGAGGAAGCTATGGGGCAGTTGCATCAAGTTGTAATAGTATGTGGGCAATATTTGTATTCTGAGGATATTAAACTGGGACAACAGAGGTGAGTGCCACTCCGCTGTCCAGTCTGACCCTCCTTCAAGGTTATTGCCTTTGCTGCTTTTTAAGCAGCTTCTGTACTGCTGTGGTTTCCAGCCTGGTGTATAGGTACTCTCAGGTCTCTTTCTCCCCTTGTTATCAGTGCATGATTGTGTACGGCTTCGCGTGAGGAAGCCGGCTCTGGGAGGTGGTGGAAGCGGACGGGCGGGCAGCGGCTGTTTCAGCTCCCCAGATCTAACTGCCCATGGCTGAGCGTCAGCACTTTCAGGTGCTGGTGGAGCTCTGCAGATTTCTACATGTATTGCATTGCTTGCACTGGATTCTGTAGGGTAAAATGTTTCACTGGTATTTGAAGGTGGAAAAGGTTAGTATGCCAAAAGACTATGGTAAATAGACACCGTTCTAAAGATTCTGTATCTCATCTGAAATTTTCAGGAAACCAATTTTGAGTTGAACTTTAATTTTATTTTGATAATCATTTAACTTCTGAAGACTGACTGTCCTTTATTTATACATATGAAGGAATATTTATTGCATGCAGTGGGCAGTGGAGTTTGTTGGGTTCCTAATAGAGATTTTGTATTGGAAACTTAAATAAAAGCTGTTTGCTTGCCTCTCTAGTATTGTGAGTATAGAGTGAGTATAGTATAGAGCTGGTGACAGATGCTTCAAACCTTTGTGGATCAAAGTAAGTATTATGGGGGCATGGCGGCTTTTGTTGTTTTTGCTGTTTGTTTGTGAAAACAGTTCTCCTATCTGGAAGAACTAGTGTTTGTTCTAATTAATGAATAAGAACCTATGGCATCCATAACAAAATGTTGCCTGTCAGCACACGTGAGTACAACAGTAGGGTGGGGGGTTATGAAAGGTCTGTTAGCATGGCAGGTTGCTATACCTGATGGGAAGTACGGAGGAAATGGCACGGGGAGCTCCTTCAGCTGAAGCAGCTGAAAGCGGAGACCTTGGGTCTGTGCCTGCTATTCGCAGAGGCCTGTTGGGAGATGGAAACAGAGGAGATGTAGCTCTCTGAATGTGAAGAACGGTCTAATATTAGTCATTATTTTATTTCTCGGCACTGGCCCAGTACATTTTTTATTCAGTATGTGAGCATGTTCTGTTTGAAGGTTTTTTTTAACAAAAAAGTTAACAGAAGAATAGATATTTCAAACTACTGAAAAATAACATAAAACTATCTATGTAACTCAGAAATGTGGTGAGTGTTGAGTTTATTCCTCCTGATTACTTTCATTAGTTTGTGCAGCATTGTTGTACAAACAACTTAGAAATCTACTACACAACTTCGGGGGAATTTGTGCTTTTTTTCTTCATATATGCAATGATATTTCTAGTGTGATTCTCAAGGAAACTTTAGATTTTTTAACCTATAACTAAAGAAGTAAACGTCAGCTGAGTAAAAGACATAGCTACATTATTTCTTCAGTTTTAAAAACTTGGACATTTTTTTCTTTTCCAGAAATATTGATAAAATGCTTGTTAAAATAGCCAGTAGAACATACAGTCCGAAGATCATTATTTCCTTTTTTTAAAAACAAAAATAAATGACTTCCAAAGCTGTCTGGGGAAACTGCATTTTTAAAGTAAACTGGTGTAGGCGGTGATCACTTTTAGTTAGTGGTTTGTATACCTTGTGCTGCTCTTTCAGTCCTACTCAATGCAAATGTAATGTTTAACTCCGGGAGGTATGTACTTGGTCTTCAAAATGAAGTCTCAGGAAAGGCTTAAGGAGGCCACGGGACAAGAAGCAAGGATTAGTGTTGGCTGAGCTCTACTACCCTGTTTCTGCAGCCTGCCCCTCTGCAGGCTTGGTTTGACCTTGGGTGGAGGGTGCCTTGTTGTGCCATGGAAGGTGCCGAGCACTTGGCTAGGAGCCTGTTGGACTGCGCTTGCCATCGAACACCAGCTGCTGAGCCATGGCTCTCAGTTGGCTTTTTCATAGTTAATGAACTTTTGAAGAGTTTACTTGAACTGGGGTAAGTAAGGATTTGTGCTTCAGCCATTGCCCTGTCTTACTGAGCTTGGTAAAACATTGAAAGGATACACTTCCATTTGTTTTCTTGAAAGCCAGTATCTCTGCAGACATGAAAGTCGGCTTTTGGAAGATGCTAATTTGTTCTTTTTAAACTCCCTTGGATTCTAGAGCATATTGTGTTCCCAGAACAGGCACTTGCAAGGGTTTCATACTCTTAGTTGAAGTGACTCCTTTGCTGATGTGTAAGGTGTGTGAAACTACTTCAAGACTGCCACCAGTCTGCAATCTGAAAGATGAGTTGTTATTCTAGCAACTTGAAGAAACCTTATGGTAGAAATGTGTAGTACACAGAGTGCTTGGATGATGTGTATGTATTCACCATCACCATATGCTTCATGCGGCTATAGACGGTATGTGAACTGATGTTGATTGTCTTAGTACTTTTATTTTGCAGGAGATTATAAGTGTGGTGATGGCAGTGCAAGTTTTCCAGCTGCTCATTTTAATTCTTGTGCAGTATTGAATTTCATATTGTGTTAGGCCTTCATGAGTATCCGTAGGCATTTTCAGTTATGTAGAAGTGATACTACAAAAGGTTTGTCTTAACGGATTTAAGGTGGTGGAGTACAGTTTTTATTTTTTAGTTGGGGGGTGGGGTGGGGATAAACCTACAGGATAGGGTATGATTCTGAGGCACTTTGCTGCTGTGGTAGGATGTTTCTCAGATTGCTCAAATCCTGTCGCGTGAGACTTGTGCCAGGCTGACGGGAGAGGGACTCTGCAGGTGACAGGCCCGTGTCCCGGCGTGCGTGGCTGCCCAGGAGCTGGCTGTGCTGGGCTGCTGTGGGAGTGCTCCAGCGGGTCCCCCCGCGGGCAGCCTTCCTGGCTGGGCGCTCACTTTCCTCTTGCCGCGGTAGCCCGCATGCGATGCAGCTGGACGGCGGACCGCAAACCTTGCACCCCTGGGGGGCTGGAGCCGGGGAGAGGCAGCCGCAGCGCAGCA
>NW_009210538.1:11631-13983 GCF_000690835.1 Fulmarus glacialis
AGCGAGCGTAAGGGGAGGCGCAGGGCTGGCTGCGGCAGCGTGTCAGCCTGGCATCTGCAATAGGTAGCACCCTGGCAAGGTGCACTCTTCGTGTAGCTGCGTGGTGGTAGTGCCAGTGGCTCATGCTACTGGCAGCAAGGTCCGAGACATCTGACTCGACGCTTACTCCCTATTTCCGTGGAGGTGCTGTAGCTTTTGAGGCCAGGCCTCCACAGTAACTTTCCTTTGGCTGCGGCAGCGTGTCAGCCTGGCATCTGCAATAGGTAGCACCCTGGCAAGGTGCACTCTTCGTGTAGCTGCGTGGTGGTAGTGCCAGTGGCTCATGCTACTGGCAGCAAGGTCCGAGACATCTGACTCGACGCTTACTCCCTATTTCCGTGGAGGTGCTGTAGCTTTTGAGGCCAGGCCTCCACAGTAACTTTCCTTTGAGAAATTTCCCTTGCTCTATGGGGCTTTTTTTGTCTGTTGCCTTTCCCTTTTACGCCTCCCTGTCATGGTATAAAGGAAAGATGAAGTTGGTCTTTTTTGAGACCAAAATATGAAGTAAATGGAAAATGTGATACTTTGCATACATACCAAGAAAGGTTGTTATGGGGGGGAATCTTCCAGAGCATACATGCTGCTCTTCAGAAAAACTTCAGGCAAGCTGCAAGTCTTGGCCTTCTGTACAATAATAAGTTGTGTATAGTACATACATACAACATCTGTACATCAAATGTTTGTGTACAGTAAAAAGTGGTCTGTAGAGTCCCCCCCACTGAGTGTGCTGCAAGTAAAATGCACATGGAATGAAGTTAAGATCTATACCATCTTAATGAAGTTCTCGTGTTTGGCTTGTGTCTTAAACATGTTTGGTGTATTTTTTAAGAAGAAAAACCAATTATGCTAGCTGGAAGAACTAATAGGAGAAAAAAGATGAAATGTGTGCAGATATGTAGTAACATACAATGTTTCATGTTTAATTGTATTGATAAGGCCAAAGAAATAACTCTTCAGCTGTAAGTAGTCTGCTGCAAATCTTGACAAGAAAGCTGTACGCTGCCAAAAGTAATGGTTTATAACCCAGTCTGGTGTGTTTGGTGTAAGATGGGCAGCAGCCGTGGAGCGAGGGCTGCGATCAGCAGGCGCCGCGTGCAGCAAGGCACCGTGCCGTGCCGGAGCTGTGCCAGGCCAGGGCAGCGGGGCTGAGCCCCCTAGCCAGGCTCTGGGTGAGGCTACCAGGGCCTCCGCTGCTTGCCCAGCCCCGGGATGGGGGCCACCGCAGCTCCCTGCTCCTGGCTCGGGGCAACTCCTGGTGCATTTTAAGTCCACTGGTGTTCCGGCATTGGCACGGGGCTGCACACGTTGCCTGCTTCTGCTTTAAGCCTTAACGGTGCTAAATCTCTTGAATGGAGACTGCTGGGTGAAGCTGGGGCTTGGACAAAGATGTCTTCATAACCGGAGGGCTCGGACTGCTGATGGGAGTCCTTCAAACTTGATGTATGTTGTTTCTAATGCGATGCAAGCTGCTGTGGTCTTGGGAAGATGGATTAGGTTGTGCCTGCTTAAGATTCAGGTCAGTTCCATGCAAATTTTTCATTCAGTATCTGAACACTGGGTCTTTCAAGAATTTGCCTGACCCACATAGGGCTAGTTTTAAACCCTCTGTAGCTAGATGACGAAGTTCTGCACTTATTTCAAGCCACTTAATCTCGTCCACTGTCTCTGCTGCTGCTTGTCACTGAAGGACCTGCTTCCTGACTAGCAGTGCATCACTTCTCCACCATTCCTGGGTAGGACAAGCTTTGCTGGTATACAGTGAACACTGGGATCATAATTCCTGGCTGGAAAGCAGGATGGAGTGCTGTTAGGCAAATGTGGTTGTAGAAATAAGTTTGGTGGGATGGGAGGGTGGCCAAAGGTGATCTTGTCAAGCAGATCAGCTGTTCTTTTGTGATAAGAATTTGGTGGCCATCTGGCTGATGACAGGGTGTTCTTGTTCTGCTTTTGCCACAGTATTGTAAGCACTTGTGTCCTAGTTTCGGCTGGGATAGAGTTAATTTTCCTCCTAGTAGCTGGTGTAGTGCTGTGTTTTGGATTTAGTATGAGAATAATGTTGTTAACACACTGATGCTTTAGTTGTCGCTAAGCAGTGCTTACACTAAGTCAAGGACTTCTCAGCTTCCCATGCTCTGCCAGTGAGGAGGTGCACAAGAAGCTGGGAGGGAACACAGCCAGGACAGCTGACCCAAACTGACCAAAGGGGTATTCCATACCATATGACATCATGCTCAGTGTATAAGCCGGGGGAATTGGCTGGGGGACAGCGATCGCTGCTCGGGGGTGGGCTGGGCATTGGTCAGCAGGTGGTGA
>NW_009210539.1:0-4013 GCF_000690835.1 Fulmarus glacialis
GTTGTGGAGTCTCCATCCTCAGAGATATTAAAACCCAAGCAGCCCCAGTCACGAGCAATTTACTCCAGCTGACCCTGCTCTGAGCAGGCTCTTTCAAACCTCAATAATTCTGTGAGAAAACACACATGCACACATATAAAAATATACAATGTATACAGAATAATGTGATCCCAGTTCATGACCAGAGATCCCCAAAGTCATAATAATACAGGAATATTCAATCTGATAGGGAATCTTATTAGCATGCATTAGAAATTAGTGTAAGAAATAAGTGTGGGGAAAAAAAGAAAAAAAACCCAGACAAATTGGAAATGGAGAGAAAAATCTCTACAATCCAATGACAGATTTCACACTCAGGAGGATCTTGGCTCCAGTCTTGCCTCAGTTTTTGCCTTTAGTTTTCCTCTTAAAAATGGAACAGTGTTAACAAGGACTCCTCACCCTAGACCACCCCATAGTTACCAGGGGATGCAAAAGCCTTCACTCCAGGCCTGTGCTTCAATCCAAGCAGGAGAATCAGTCTTCCAGGTCTTCAAAGCGTGTTTTAATTGCTGAGCAACTGGGTAAAATACATCAGCTGTGTCAGACATGATACCCCAGGATAAAGGAGTCCCTAGAGATATCCCATATGGTATGGATTGTGAGGCCTGACCTTCTCCTGAAATCTTGTAAATAGAAGACAGAAATGTCTCCCTGCTCAGTTTGTTGCTCTTCCTGAAAGTCCATCTTTTTTCCTGGGTGATGGCTGGGGAACTTGAGACTCTGATTCCTCAGAAGATACCTTACCCCAAACCAACTTGGCAGCACTGCAACAGACAAATCCCACTGAGGACTTAGGCATCAGGGGCAGATACTCCAAGGAGACAAAAGGTGTTATTCTGCTTACTAGCTCTGCCCTTAAACAAATTTAACAGAAACCTTTTAAATGTAGGCATTGGGATAATTCCATTATTATTCAGAAACGGGCTTAAAATCTTGATAGTACCATTGATTTCAGAAATGAAAATGTAGCCACATATTTCCCTGGTTCTAGACCCAGCTGCCCCAGGATTTTTTGGGAGTACTCAGCCTGGTTTTGATTTGTGGTTTTACCTGGTAGTGCAGAAGTGAAACGTGCACTCATCACTGTATTTTGTTCCACCTCTGCCCAACATGTGTTTTGCAACTTCCCATTTCAAGACAAAGTCAAGCTTTAAGGTCTAACTCTTCCCTTTACCGCTAAAACCCAAAAGATGCTCTAACTGATCAGCTAGGTAACCGCTAGCAAGCACACAGTCTTGCCCCAAGATATACTCCAGAAAAGCATCTCTTCAGATTTTTTTTTTTTAAATGGCCAGTTTAAAACAGAGATTAATTCTGTTAATTTACCTGTTCATATTTCTTGAGACTATTAAATCTGACAATTAACCCATCGCTTAGAGGGGTGCTTCTCCCTGCCTAGCTGAATTAGGCAGTTGCGTGAGAAGGCTCCAGCACAGAAACCTGCATCCTCTGTGAAACAGACAGCCCCGAGGTTTAAGAGATTATACTGGATGAGTCATTACACAAGATTTACTTCTGGCCGGCTGTTTCGATAAATAATAATGCTTCCTCCAGACAAAACTACCCAGAAACTGGCACCTAACCTCCATTTCCTAACCTCCTCCCAGCGACAGCCCTCAGCAAGCAACGCCACCAGGCATCCCTGCCAAGGGCTGGTAAATACCAGGATTTATAAACAGCAGTGAGAGGGAGCTGTAACGAGATCAATGTCGAGGATTGCAGCAAATGGCCTATAAAGCAATTTTTAAATGGGATTTCCTGCAACAAAAGCCAGCTCCCAATAACCTTTTCCAATAATACGAGGTGAAAAGGGTTGGATTTGAATTATAATACCCGATACTAAGGCGTGGACAGACAGCTTTGTACTCTCCTTACAGGCGACTGCTCAGGCAATTTGTTAATCTCTCGTCAGGAAAGAAAAAGAAATCTCAAAATAAATCTATACAGGCACATCCAGGCCCAAATTACTGTGCCAGGAGAATCCAACATTGTATAATCGAAGGGAGATGCACGGTCCCGTCATTCTTTGCTGTCATTACATGGAATATTAAATAGAATCAAGGAATAAAGTCACAAATGAGAGCAAGCAGCGAGCACAGACATGCTTGTTTCCCTTTCCCGATTCCATTCCAGATGTAGTTCTCAAGGAAAAAAAAAATACTAATAAACTTTATGAAACATATCTGAAATAGATGTTTTTCGTTCAAAAATTTCAAGGCACTGAAACGACCCTACTTAGGGTTAAGCAAAGGATTTCTCACCTGAAAAAAGCCCTTTAATTTCTCAGGGCTGGTCTCTTCCCTCCTCCTGCAAACCCACTCTTACAGCCAAATCTGTGATGCTTTTCCGAAAGAGCAGCGAGCTGGGGCGCAGGGGCACCGGCACCCCCCGCGCACCGCCCGACAGGGAGCAAAGGCGTCCTGCCAGCAGCCGCTGCCCGCCCGGCTCTGGGCCAACCCCGGGCACATTCCCGCGGTATAAAAAGGAGAGCAACAGCCCTGGGCCCCCAGGCTGCCTCCCCACCGGGTACGGCTCTGCCCTGGAGGAGCGCAGCTCCTTTGCGCTCTATTTTCAGAGTTGCTCCCTCCCAGCTGCGCGCTTCTGCAGGGAGTACAGCCACCGCTTTGTCCTGTTGGTTTTTTTTTTGCAATTACATCCCTGCTAAAAACAAAAATCAAACTACGTCAAAGATTTTTTCCTTTTAATTTAAAAGAGGGCATTTTAGCAGAGAAAGCGCCTCTTTAGGTACATCTGGTCGTGATTTTCCAGCGCTGTGTTCCCATGAGCCTGTAGTTAAAAATAAATCAAAGGCAGGGAACTCGGAGAAAGGAGTTTTCGTATTTCGCCGCTGCCCCGGCTGCTTTCTGGTCGTTAAACTGAATTTGTAACACTCGGAGATTTCTTTCCACGTGGGGGCTATTAGCGCGGTATTTAACGGCTATTAACGCGGGGTTTGTTCTTGTTAACGGTGATGCCTATTTAAAACTATATGTGGCTTCACAAACCTTTAAACTGCTTCTCCCAAAAGGGGAAAGTGCCCTTTGGAAAAGTAACTACTGGTATTCCCTGCTGCAGGTCTTCTCGGTGCTGGGGTGCTGCCCGATGGTGATACAAAAGTGTAAATCCTGATAGAGCCTTAATTCCACACATCTGCAGATTTTTTTTTTTTTTCTTTTAGGAAGAATGGGTACCTGGATTATACCGACCAGTAGGAAAATTTCAGGAAGTTTATGAAGTAGGACTTACCACCCCTGTCGACAGTACACCTGAATTTAATTTGCAAAGTGAACTAATAGCAAAGGCAAATACAAGCGACAATTGTCCATCCGAGCTCGGTCCCTCTTTTCGTTTAGCCCTTATCCAACGCCTTCACTGGGATTTTGCATTTCACCCTATTTGAACATCCGAGCGGCATTTCTCCAAGTGCTTTGGGGAGCCCCTCACCGCCGGCGGGGCTGCGGCGCCCCGGGCTGCGTCTCTCGGGTCGGTGCATCTTGCAGCACGGCCGGGACTGGAGGAACACGAAAAAATTACAATTTTAGCCATCTACAAACAGCGGCCACTGGTGCTCTCCCTGCCGTCCCCCGGGAGGCTTAGGGCTTCCTAGGGGTGACCCTCGTTCCTCCTCCCGGGGCCTTGGTTCCCACCGGGACTATACGGACTGTCAGCGAGTGTCCCTTCGTTCTGTCCCCTGGAGGGGGGACACAGGTCGGCCTGAATCTCTGCTGGTCGCTTCCCTGGCTGCTCTCCGTGAGCACGCACGGCACTTACGGAGGGGTGGCCGCTTTTCGGTGACCGAGAGAAGGGGAGAAGAAGGGGGGGTGGTGGTGGTGTGACCCATGTTCACCCCTGGAAAATAGCGGGGGACGCTGGGTTAGCCAGGTTTGCAACGTGGGATCATCGGTGTGCGCCGGGGTCCTGCAAGGAGCAGGGTTGGGCAGCAGCTCCCTTCCCCCCCCCGCCCCAGCCTG
>NW_009210540.1:0-532 GCF_000690835.1 Fulmarus glacialis
CATCCCCAGGAGCAGCGCAGAGGATGCGGGCGAGTACATCTGCGAGAGCAAGGATGAGGCCGTCTCCTTTGACGTCAAGGTGTCAGGTCAGCAGGGGCCTGGGAGCAGGGAGGCGCTGATGGGGCTCCGGCCCGCAGGGTCTTTCCCAGCCTGGGTGAGGGGGACCAGCTCCACCATAGTGATGGAGCTGGTTGGTGCCCACCCCTCGGGTGCTGGGCCACCCAGCACGGGTGCTCGCCTCGGGCTGGCAGCAGAGGTGTCCCCGGGGCCGCATTGTCCCCATGCCGCTTTGCATCACAGCCACGCTATCCTTGCAGAGCCGCCAGTGAGGATCTTGCAGCCCCACAGACCTCCCCCCATCGTGACGGTGTCCCCGGGGGACACGGTGACGCTGGGCTGTGAGCTGTCCCGCGCGGATGCACCCGTGTGCTGGGCCAAGGAGGGCGTCAGGCTGGAGGCTGGGGGCAGCCTGGTCCTGGAGGAGGAGGGTGCCCACCGCCGCTTGCTCATCCCCGCTGCCCGAGCTGAGCAC
>NW_009210540.1:995-1243 GCF_000690835.1 Fulmarus glacialis
GCTTGCTCATCGTCCTGGGCGCCACAGGCAGGGACGCTGGGGAGTATCTCTGCGACACCGGCGACGACAGCATTGTCTTCTTCGTCACTGTGGAAGGTGAGTGGGAGGTCGTGGAGGGGGATGCCAGCGGGGCGAGGACCAAGGTGGGTCCCTGGCTGCTGCCAGGCTGGTGTGGGGCTGGGCTGGGTGGCAGTGACCATGGGGAGGCTTGTGGGGGGGACACAGGGAGTGGGCTGCACCTACACGGG
>NW_009210541.1:0-224 GCF_000690835.1 Fulmarus glacialis
AAAAGAAAGGAAAAAAAAAAAAAAAAATCAAACAGGGCAGTATTCTAAAGCAACAGCTCACCATACTATAACTTGTGGAGTCCAGTCCTTCTGTATTGTGAGCAGTTACTCCTAAGTACTATTGGGTTTTGTAACAGTGATGTAAAATATAAATTCCTGCACGTTTATTTTAAAAAAAAAAAAAAAAAAAAAAAAAAAAAAAAAAAAGGGATTTGGGGTATAAA
>NW_009210541.1:255-33965 GCF_000690835.1 Fulmarus glacialis
GGACAGATTTTGATGCCTGTTACATTGCTGTAAATAACTTGCACAGATCATCTCCCAAGATGAAAGCAGGAGGAACTCCAGCAGTTCTTGCATTTATAAGAATACATTTTCTAATCAAAACCTGATCTGCCTCTCTGAACTACAATTTAAAAAAAAAAAAAAAAAATCCACTTTTGCCTTACAAACTTTTTTCTGTTGTCCTACAAAAAATCAAAACAGATTGGAAAAGGTGGGATTTTCAGTAGTGTGTGTCAGCATTCCATGCATCTTTCACAAAAGCCAGCTCCTACAGTTAGGAAGATTATTTCAGAGAATGATCCTGTCCCTTTACAGCAGGAGGTAACCTTACTGTTAAAAATCCCTTCAAGGCAAAAAGATCATGGGTGGGGGGAAGCCATAAAAAAAGATGATAGCCTGACCTGCTTGCCAGCTGCATCAGCATTCAAGTAAAGTTTAAAGTACCTTTGTGGGACTTTAGAGTCTTGGAGGGTCAGACCAGCTTATTTTAACAAGTGTAATATGCACTTTGAAACAGCCTTGTCATCTGCTTGTTTAAACTAAAAAACAAAACTCAAAAACAAACAGGAGCAAAGGAAAGGTATAGGAAAGGTCTCAGCATCAGTATTAGACTGCAGAGTGTTGTCTAGACACTGACACTTGATATTCTTGCCTTCCTTTCTAATGCATTAAAATATCATGAAGTCATGCAGCCATTTTAAAGGAGTATTTCAAGAGTCCAGTTTTTGTAGAGGTTAACTTGATCACCAGCACAGCACTGGAGAAAGCTGATCTAACAGTATTTCACTTACAGAACTCTTCAAAGGAAAACAAGAAATACAATTCCACAAATAACAATGCCAATTAAAAACACAGAAAGCAAATTGGTTTTTCCTCGGTGTTTTTTCTTAGACATTCTTTCAGAAAAAAAATTTTCTTCCCCTATCTTTTTCTTTAAAAGAAAATTTTCTAACCAGCCAGATTTTAGAGCTATCTTCCATCTACACGCATCTAAGCTTTTTTGAAACTGCCTACACAGTTTTGGGGGCAGAGGATTCCCTCTCCTAAATTTCAGAGCCATCTAAATGGCATCCACTTGTTTTGCCTTGTTTCTCCTCTTGAATTTGTCCATTCCCCTTAGCATTTCACAGGCCAATACTACTGCTCATCTTCTCCATGCCCTTTCCATGTAGTTTCTTCTATCTTTACATGTATAAAATCACAGTTTGTCTAACATTGTTTTAAAGGAAGAAAATAAAATACACACACACACACATACATTGTATTGGTGAACACTATACACTAAATATTTTTTTCAACAGCATAACAGAAAGTTTGGCCTACTGTAAGTTGAACATGTAGGGAAGGCTGAATTTTTACGGTTGCCATGCAAGCCACCTTCAAGACAAAACAGATGAACCCACCCAAAAGCAAATGCAGCTTCTACTCTCAAGCCATTAGACAAATACTGCCTTTCCAGGGATCAGACTGACATATCGCCAATTCAGTCAACGCAGTATTTAGAGAACCACACTTAGTTGCTTCTGCATCAGTCCTCTGAATCCAAATGCTGTTAAAACCAAAGGGGGAAGAAGGTATTTGACTTGCCTTATTATTATTAATATGTATATATTTTGATAACACTTTGAATTTCAATTTACTTCTGAAACCTTGCCCTTTGAGAAGAACACACCCTTTAAGCTGACTTTTTTTTTCAGGCTTCTGTTCCTTTAAAATTCTCTCTTCTGTTCATTTTGCTGTTCTTTTTCAATTATCTACTAGAAAACTTGCTTTCTTCCAGCAGAAATGCAGCTGGTGGACTTGGGCTTTCACTGCACCCGCTCTGTGAAATTCTCTGGGAAAACCCCCCGGCATTGGTCAAGTTCCTTATGCTGGATCCAGTCAGACTCCTTCACGCCCATCAGCCATCCTTCGTCCTGGAGGAGAAGACAGAGATCAGATGCTGAGGGATAGATGTGAGCAGGGATTTTTTTTTTACAGAGTGCAGGCCAAGGAGGTGTCAAGGCATTATCAAAGCCATGCTCGTATTTGGCTTGGAGACAATCTAGGAAGAGGATGGGGGAGATGGAAAAAAAATTCTTTCGTTCCTTTTCAAACAGGGAGAAGGCTACATCCCACCAGAGTTGGTACCAAAACTCCTGTCTGACCCAGAGTGCCTAGAGACAGTGAAATTGTAAACAACTAGCAAGTGTAATAGAAACATGTCATAATTTACACCCACTGAAGCAGGAGATATTCTGCCAAAGAAAGTCTCTAGAGCTACAGGATGGGAATCACCTATCTCACCTTTCACAATCTAAACATGAGGGGTCTAGCATTCTCCGTAGTCATAAAAGAGACGGGCACCTCCACCATCCAATTCATCCTACTCATCTTGGGCACAGGTCTTTGGAAAGAACGAATCATTCCCTGGAAGTGCTCATCCCCTGCTCCAGTCAGGGCACCTGGATGATTAGCATTTTAGAGAGGTGGTACAGGCAAAATGAGTCTTGTTTGCTCTGCTGAAATTCTGGTCTATGAGAATTGGGAGCTAAGGAGCTCAACCCATCTTCCCAAAACCCAGCAGTCTGTTGGACTTGATGCAAGGTGAGGTTGGCAAAACTCCTAAACTTGTCCTACACATGATGCAAGACCAAAGGTGTCTCACAAGGGTTCTCTCTAGCCACCAAACCTATACATCTATAAACAGGGATGAATTTTCACTGAGGCAAATGGAGTCCTGCCTGGCAGAACCTGCTCAGGAGGAGAATCAGACTTCCCACACTTTACCTGCAGGGTGTCTAGCACCAAGATTTCTGCTCCATCTGAAGCACGAGGGAGACGAGACATTCAAGGTGGGAAGGCTGCACTGCTTGCAGCTCAGGTCTGCAACCACCCCATTCTTTGCATGCCTTGGACTGCCACCATGAAAGCACCCCTTCAGCATGCAAATATACCCACTCATGTGAGTGGGGCAGCCTATGGATTAAGACTGCAGCATGAGGCAAGAGAGCTCCATGGGAGACCACTGCCTCCAAACTCAACAGCCTGCTCTGCATCCACTCCTTTGGGCAAAGCATGCACCAGTCTCATTTAGAGATATGTTATCACATTCAACTATACAACTTGCCAGGGCAGAAGTGCTCAGGCAACCAGATGCTCTAAGCTGTGGGGAAACGGGGCATGTGTGAGTGTGGTTCACACAGTTGTTCTGACACTTCTGCTTTCCTGGAACTGGCAGGAGTTACCTGAGTAATTACCCAAGGCCAAGCAATGCCTCCCTTGAAACATGTTCTTTAAAAACATATGTGCACAGTGCAGGAGTGATGCAGCCCTCGCCACAGGTGATCCATGGGGCATGTATTGCTTTCTGCTGCCATTTTGCAGCTTCTGCCCTCTTATCCTATTTTCTGCACATTTCATGTGGCAGCAGATCAGACCAGCCATTGTATCCGAGTTCCCTGCTCCTTGCAGGCTGTACTGGGTGCCTGCCGGCTCAGTTAGCCCTTGCTGCTGCCTTAGATTTGAGCATTCAGGGGATGTCATGGGAATGGCATGAGACGGGAGCCCATCTGCAGCAGCCAGCTTGCAGGGGCTGCGGAAGGACTGACATGCCATAAATCAGGAAGACAAATGACTAGGTGGAAGACGCTGGGCCCAAGTGTCTGGAAGGCAGCTTCCAGCTCACAGCATGGCAAGCACAAAAGCTCATCCGTTTGCACATAGCATCTGTGCCATACAGCATGCATCACTCCCACTGCATCGTGCTAAGAAGGGTCTCCTTAGCTTTAGGGATTAGACACAGGGACCCAGATTGACCCTTGCCAATTTTGAACCACGTCACTTGAAGTTCCAGCTTAGAAGCGTTGCTGCCCTCAACCCTTTCTTCTACCCGGAGAGATGAATCCAGGCCTGGCTGATGTACCCACAAACTGACACCTAAGCTGCAAGATGGGGACATGGATCACAGTTTATTATCCTAAGCTTCCTCCACTCACGTGCACAGTTCATGCACATGTTAAGAGCCAACATTTTCTGGCTGAGTATGGTCGGGGTTAGGGAAACCAGCTGTAGCAGAGGATACACTGTAGGAGGGTTAGAGGGCTTCAGTTCAGCTACAGCATTGTGTTAGCAACACTCAGAGCTCACCCTCTGCAGCTTGGAGAGTCTCGAGTTCATGGCTGTTGCACCCACATCCAGCTAGAGTGCAAACATAAGGCATTGAAAAACTCTGCTCCACAAATGCCATCTCCTACCACAGAAACTAGGGGAGCTGTCACTCATTTTCCATCCAGAAAGCTTTCTGAGAAAGAAATGCTCACAAATGCTTGTGCAGGGCAGTCCCACTCAGTGAGAAGTTTTGTGTCCAGAAGGAATCACTGCCTCTTCCCCATAAAGCCCTTCCCCCCAGAGCACCTAGCTGGCACATTATAGCTCCCACTTCACAAGCAGCAGCAAGATCTGCCTCCATAATTCACAAAGCCAACAGCTTAGCCACAAAGAGGATCCACATCTTCTGTGACCAGTGAACTACATCACCTTCCCTTTACCCCTTGTGGAATCCAGATCTTGTCTGGGCTTGGCCAAACCCAAAGAGCTGGTGACTACTGAATCAATTTGGAGAATTCCCTTCCTTTTCCAAACAAAAACCTGGAGACGTGAGCATAAATTTTAGAAAATCACCACCTCCCTCAGCCGAAGTAGTAAAACTGCTGCAGATTTTATCAGCTGGAAGCCCTCAAACACAGCAAGTGAGGAGGATTTACTCAAGGCTTCTAGAAATAGCTCAGATTAAAGAAAAACATCACCAATTAAATTCAGGTTGGGGACGGACAGTAAGACTGTTCTCTGGGGCTGAGCAACCTGCTCCAGCCTTTGATTCTGCTGCCATCTCCTGACCAAACACTGCCTTTCCAAAATAGCCATTGCTATGCTGAAGTGCAAGACATCATCCACAGCAAGCTGCTTTCTCAGAGCTCCAGCATTTCTCAGAAGGGGAGAAAACATCATCATAAGCTGTGGGTCACTCCTGCCAATGCCACAGTCTGCACTGCAGTGGTCACAGGGAATGTGCATCAAGTTTAGGAGCAGTGAGGAGGCAAAGTATGGGCTCTGTTGGGCTCCCTGATCAAGGAAGCCATTGTATTGGCTCAAATCCTTGATAGGGACAGGAAGTTATGGCTATTTCACATGCTTTATGCAGGATAATGTCTCCACTTTCCAATCACAAGCACAGTCCTCCCCTCTGTTGCAGAAAGCCAATCTCAAGCTCAAGGACAACCGGCTCTCCCGCCAGCTCCCAGCCACAAACTGATGGCTCTGCATCCAGCCAGCCGACTGTTAGTGGAGGAAGAAGCAGCTCTGGAAATCCCCTTGGCTCCTCCCAGCCCAGGCTCACACCCTGTCTTCCCCACTCACCTGCTCCTCAGGGTTCTCAAATGGAATCACAAGCACCACGTCCCCAGCCTTCAGCTGCAGCTCATCACTGTCAGTGGCCGTGTAATCATGCATGGCCTGGACCTATAGGAGGAGGGGAGGAGAGCTTGCGTGAGGCCAGCCTTCTCTCATCCAGCTCTGTAACAGGTGACAAGGCTTTCCACTTCATTGATTCACTGGATGGTTCAGGTTGGAAGGCACCTTTGGAGGCCATCTGATCCAACCTGCTGCTCAAGGCGCGGCAAGCTTGGATCACAAATGCCACATCTACGGGAATAACCAGTTCCCTTAACCTAATGGCTACGTGCTTGTTCATACAGCCTGGCATGCAGCTCACCTTTGCAACAAGGGCATCATGGTGAGTCTCATTCAACTTGCTATGCATCAGCACCTCCCCGTCCTTCCTTAGGAAGGCTGAATTGCCATGGTATGGGCCCAAAAACCTCATAGGGTAGAAAGCCTTTATTCATTCGAATGGTGCCCTGTATTCTTTTTGCAGCCGGACTGCAAGAGTATTAGAGATTATAGCCTCCCGTCTCTGTCACAGCAAGCAGGGAGAGGAAACGTAGGGAAGAGTATCAGTTTGGATCTTCGAGTGATTGTATCCTGACGTGTTTTCTCTTTGGTATTCAGCCTAATTCCTATCAACATCTGTGTTACAGCTTTTCCACTTCAAACCACTGCTCTCCATTTCAAGGATTACAGTCTATAATGCTGCCTGTAACCAGTCTAAATGTGATGAGCCTGCTAGTGTTTTTCAGGGTTTTGTCATTCTTCTGCTTTTGGTAGAGCTCCCAGAAAAAAAAAAAAAAGATGCATGGACATGCCTAAACCAGAAGAAAAGCATTCCTATAGCAGGAGACTGTCATTTCTCACTTCCAGGGCATGATGCATCTGTGCTGTCTTGCTACCATATTCCATTATGCACATTAAATTTGTGGCCTGTCCTTACCCAGAATCACTCCTTTCTCCACACCTTTGAAACAAGCTGCAAGTGATCTTTGACACATTCAGAATACCCACCAGACTTCCCTGTCTAATCCTATATTTTTCCTGTTTATCCTGGCTTTCTAATTTCCCCCTCTGTCCTACTGGTGTTTCCAACTCTTCTTCATTTGCCACTTGCATCAAAGTTTAACCTTTCCAGTTTGGAACACAACTTCTTATCTACTATCCAGAGTCTGTGACTGATGCTACCACACCACCAGAAATAGAAATAATTGCAGCAGAGAGGAGTGGTTTTGCTATACAGCACAGCCAGACGTTTAGACACTGATGCTCTTATAGAGTCCTTTGAAGCATCTGGAACTGCATGAAGCTGGGCTGCTGGAGAGCAAGGTCTATTTCTCCTTCAACTTCCTGTCTCCCTTTCAATGCGGCATAGCCTATGGCCACACTGAGCGAAAGCAGTTAATTCATTACAGGAAAAAAATCACCAGGAACTCGGTGCCCCACCACCACGCACTCACCTTGAACAGAAATCCTGGGGGCATGTCAGCTCTTTCAGACGAAGCGCCTCCCTCCACAGTGCCATTGACGGTAGCAGGGAAGGTTTCCACAACGACAGCAGGCAGAGAGCTCTGGTAGGCAGCAGCAGCCAGGGAAGGAAAAAAAGCCATTGAGAAAAGAAAATCCAAAATTGCAGCTCCAAGTCCACCCTGGGGGATCCACAGCCCAACCCTATCCATGGCTTCAGCGGGTTTTCCCAGCACACTGGTCAGTGACAAAAACAGCCCAAAGGACAGCAGAGGCAGCAGTGAGAAGGCAGGAGAGGTGACCGCTGTCTTCCTTAAGGCTGCAGAAGGGCAGAAAGGATTTAGAGTTTTTCTGGGACCATAATGCCTGGCATTTCCCATTCACCGGGGTCACAGTGCAGTTCTTGTAGAGCCCTCGTGGAACAGACAACTCAAATGGGACAGCCTATTGGAACCAAGCAGCCATGAGATGGGACCTACTCCAGTCCCCTACAAAGATGGCAGTGTCAAGAAAAAAAGAGGAACCCTGGATATTCAGGGGACACAGGCAGAGCCCAGAGGACAGGGCAGGTAAAGTAAGTGGAGAGCAAGGAGGAATCCAGCAGACAACACAAACTTAGCACAGCATGGGCTGTGGGCTGGCTTCACAACATGGGTGAAGGGACAGTTCTTTTTGTGGATCTTCCAGCAGAGCTTCTCCCTAAGCATTACACAGATAAAATGTAACAGCTAAGTCAGGCCTCTGAATAAGAGCATTGTAACTGCTGGGGTGGCAGGGATGTGTTTTTCCAAGCAGCCACACATCTCTTTTCCCAGCCCAGCGTCCCACATCTGCTGTATGACAATGGGATGTGATGGAGAAAAGGGACTCCTGTCCCTCAAGGTGCTTACCGATCCTGAATCAGCTTCAGTTTTAGATGCTTCAGCTCCGGCTACTGCTTCTGATCCAGCTGCTTCAGCTCCCGCATGGGCTGCTTCTGTAGGCTGCAATACAAAAGTCATCCAGGTGGAGAGTTATGCTTATTACAGCTACGTGTGTGTGCAGAAAAGCGCAGCTCAGTCTGTGCAAGTGCTCTATGCTGTTGACTGCTGCCATCTGCTGACAAATAGGTGAGAAACCTCAGGGTCTTGCTAGGTTTCTGTCTCCCTCTTTCTCTGCAACCCACTGAAATCACAGTAAAGCCTGCATTCCCTCACTCCAGCCACACAGCAGGCAATACTCCAGAGGAAATGAATGAAATGCCAGAAATCCTGTGCGCCTCTTTCTTTTCATGATCTAAGTCACAGACCTACTTTACACAGTATCTATTATTACATAAAGATTGCCCGCTTGTATGTGAATACAAGTCTGCTTGCATGCCAAGGGACAAGGATCTCTCCATAGGCTACATCCAAGGATCAACAAACAAGAAATATTTCAGCCTTTACATACTCCCAGAAACCAAAGAGCATGGTAATAATGTGTCCAGATACGGAACTTAGTCTGGACCCAGTATCTACATGACATTAGCACTGAATCAAATGGAACTGAAAACTGTGCTAACTTTCACCCAGTTTGATTCTGGATAGGCCCCAAGAGTCATGAATTTGGATTCTGTTGTGAATATTCTATTAGTAAGAATTTGCTATGAATATTCCGCATGGTGTGTGTGCACATGCACACATTTGTGTTGGTGGAGAGGGGAGTTTCTAATGCACAAAAGCTGCCACCACCAGGGAGAAATATTCAGCATCACCTACAAATCACTGCCTGGCAGAGACTGTTCTAGGAAGCCTGGGGACAGGAGTTTCTACGCACAACAAAAGACCAACCAAACACCTCTGATACACTTCCATCAGTTCAAGTTTTTATCCTCCCTTGCCTGAAGTCAGACTAACTCTGTTTTAACACAGAATTAAAGATATTCATTTGCCCCTCCCAGAAACTGCAGCAACACAGGAAGTAAGTTGGATCTGGTAGCAGCAATGCTGCAGATCAGCCCTTTGGGAGACTGGCCAGGCAGCACCTGGGAAGACTCCTGACAAGAACTTCAGGGGTCTAATTTGCAGCCCGAGTGTCTTCATGGCCAGGCCATATCCATTTGTTCTCTATACCAGATAGCATACGCGCCTCTTTGCAGAATCTAACCAGATACCCACTTTATACTTGCGCAATAGAGATTGCTATACGGAGATTTCCCACTTTTAATACATGTGAATAAACCAGCTTTATCATGCCTACATGCCTCACACGTTTGGTAAACATATGTACCCCTGAATACAACCACATTCAAAACAAGGCATTGTCCAGATTTCTTAATGTTACAATTCTCATAGTCCCAACCCTACAAAAGCCCAGTGGAAAGCAACAACCACGGTAACCCTTAACTCTACACCCATCTGGCTACTAGCCACGGACTAGCACAATGCTCCAAGTAGTTTTCTAATAACAGCAGCAATAATGAAGAAATAAATCCTTGATTTAACAAAAAGCCATTACTTTACCTTCAGCTGCTCCAATGGTGCCATTTAACACATGCTTTCCTCTTCTATCACATCCTTCCTCATGCCTCCCCATCACCATGTCCACAGGCCTATATTGCCAGAGGATATTATAAACAGCAAAGCTGTTCCCATCCTGCAGAGGATTCCCACAGCAGCTTTGGTAGTGCTAAGGTAAATGTATGCATATGAAATGCTACAAAGGCTTCTCCTGTTTAATTAGATTCACTCCCAGGTTGCTTTTTACTTGGATTCAGTGAAACTGGAACTGGGACTGATGCCAGGCCAACTCTATCTGGCCAAGCATGGTTTTATGTGGACAACTGAAAACTAGCTCAACATGAGCTCCTTTTTTAAAAGCAGCTAATTTGCAAAAACAGTATTTAATAACCAGAGAAACTGAATCTAAATTAATCCCCTGGATTTCAACAAAAGGCATTTTCATGTCAGCTACTTATTTTTCTATTTTACGTACCTGTGGGCAGCCCAAGGCCTATAAAAGCATTTACAGTCATGGAAAGATACTATAGGGAGAAGAGGAAGAATTGCTCACTGCTGTTGCCAGGTTTGAAAGCTTTGCTTGTTCCAACAGCAGCATCATACACATCAAATGCAAGTTCCCTAGTCTGCAGAACTAAGCAAGTTCTGCTGCATCCAAGTTTCTATGCAGTTGTTAACCCCATGGCATATGGGACCACGTAACCGTGCAACAAGTCTCCACTCATCAACAGCTAAGAACAACATTAGAGAAAAACACTTCAGCAGACTTGAAGAGCAAGAGGAGAATTCCCCAGCTATAGGGAGCTCTGCTCTTTAACCCTGTATGGTATACCAAGGTGAGAATTGGCATGGTGAGAACATCTTGTCTAGTAGCATTCCCCTGTTGATTAAATTGTCCTTTGGGTGAAATCAGTTTCTAGGATGGGAGAAATGGCCCAAAACACTTTTTACACCCCAGACTAAGCACAGCTCAATCAGATACAGTCATGCCTCACCCTTGCCCATCCACTTGAAAGGCACTAGATCTTTCCTTGCGAAAACAGACTTCTTTTCTTTCTTACTAAGACAGACTGACAATGCACATACAGGGGAACAACAGATGTTAAACACTGATGGCTGATAAAACACACAAGGGAAACATCTTTCTCGACATGACCCAAGCTCATGTGAAGGAGAGCCCTGGCCACAGTGAGTCCTTGGGCCAGGCTCTCAGCAAGGGTTAAGTCATGTCCTCCCAAGTACTGACTCTAGGTGGTGATCTGGCCCTTGAGAATGGAAAGGCTGGCAGGACTCGATTCCCTAGCATAAGCCAAGGACACATGCTTACATCTGCACCATGGGATATAGCCAGCTCAAGTAGCAGGCTTGAGTACCCAGACCAAGCGTTTTCTGCCCACACTGCTAGCTGTTTGTCCAGAGGGGCTCAAAATTAGTTGTGCTCGAAATACCTCTCTGGGCTAATCTGCAGCAATCTGAGACCTTCCCAGGCCCAATATATCTAGAGGGCATAAGTGAGGGTCTGGCTTTGGTTCAGATGCAGAGCATGTGTAGGGTCTCCCTTGTCAACAACCTCCAAAGCTGACGTTGAGGGAGATGCCAGGTAGGTCTTGGGCCTGCACTTAACTTTTAGCATAGACACAGGCTGAGCTATTTCACATCAACCTTTCTGGCAATGATGGTCAATGAACAGCAAACATCACAGATAATTCCAAACATGTATGTATACCCAATGGTACAGGCAGTAAGGACGAGGAGCAGCTGAGACATTTATGCATCACACACAAGACCCAACAGGATGTACGGAGTTTAGGAAATACTGGGGAGTGGAGGGTGAGGATGATGCCACAGTGGGATTAAGTTTGAGGAGAACGTCACAGCATCATGCCAAAGGAAAGATAAGTGAATTAGCAGGGAAAGGCAATGGGGTTGTGTGCTGGTGGAGACATAAGTTTCAGAGTGCCAGACCTGACTTGCAAACATGTGGCTGTCCCTGGTGCTTCACAGAAGGTGCAAAAGTGAGTTCAGCAGCACATGGAGCAACTTTGGTTTGGGGTGTGCAGAAAGGAAAAGCAGCGAGGGAAAGAAGACAGGTATGCACACAGAGACAGCACTGGCACATGCACAGTACATGATGAGAGATGAAAGCCATATGAAGTTCTTACCTCCCATAAATCCCAAGGTAAAGACTAAGCATGTCAAAGAGCAACAAAAATAAAACATGTTTATACGTGATTATTTCAGTGAGTACAAACATTACAGATGCTAATCAGGCTGAAGCAGACATACACACTCAACAACACTTATCTCTGCATGTTTTGAAAATATTTTTTTAATTACCTGAATTTATACATCCCTCCCCACTGCATATTCAAATTTAAGTACCAAGGCATTTGAGTAAGGGGTTTTTCTACCTCTGGTATGAAGGGAGACAGCCAAGCCACATTTAGTTATCAGTGGCAGACCACATAGCCAGAAAAAAAAACTCATGAGTTTGTGGTCCATCAGAGTTAAATATGCTCCCATATATCCACACCCAACAGAGTTAGTATGATTTCAGAACAAGACTTCAACTGATGTCTTTGGATCAGTAGTGAAGTATCTTAACTTCTTTGCCATAATGCCCACCCTGTAGGATATAAATTTGATTGCTTTGAAAACTAGGTGGTTTTCGCTAGGTTTTGTACTGTGGTTACCATTAGAAAGTATTGATTTCAGACTCTTTCTTTTAATGACTTGTGAAGCTAATAATAAATACATTAGAACACCAAATATGCTATTGCTGAGCAGTTTTGAAAAACCCACTCAGTGTAATATTTGTTGCTTGCTGGAAGGGTAACAAATAATTCCATTTTAAGTCAAATTCATACTTGTATCCTACACCAGTATACCCAATTATCTGAGTTATAACTGGTGATTCAGAAAAAAAAAAATCCCAGTAAATAAATTTTTAAAAAAGCTTATCCTGGCATGCAGCTTGTTATCAGGCAAGCAGACACGAAATGCCAATCTGCCCACTTAAAGTTCCAGAAAGTGGTAGCTTGACATATTGGTGTGTATCGAACTATGATAATAACTAGTATTTTGCAAATACAGTATTTTAATTTAGAAGAATCAAATGCTTAATGTTTGATCTCTCTAATAAGAGTGGTCTTATCGCTACAAAAATTTGTGTCACACAGGCCTACTTGACATGATGATACTGAAGAAATACTGTAAACATCCCAATTATGTTTATTACAAATTTTAATGGCAACCACAGGCAAAAAATAACCATTTCATACATATGAAATGGAAAGTCTCGGTGAGGACAACAGCCAAATTCAGGATGCACTTCAAAGCCTCCAGCCATTTAGACATAAAACAAAGTGCAGTCCACCTGCCTCTAACAGTGGACAGGACCAGGACCAAGCCAGACCAGAATTAGGCATCTTCCTTTTTGATACTGCACTGCACAGCACCATGCTCAGGGAGGAAGCTACTTCTTAACTATGAACAGAGGCTATGTCATACCCAGAAGAAGGGCTTCACATCACTTGAGTGTCCGTCTACAGCTTTATTCACCTTAAGTATCAGAGTGTCTGTTTACTAAAAATTCCTTTGAGAGCAATTTATAGCAAGAGCAGAGAACTGAGGCTGAATTCCCATCCACAGAGTAACAGTTTAAATCCATGTAGCATACAGAGGATGCTAATTTAGGGAGGGACGTACATGAAGTTGAACAAGTTGTCAATCAGTAGATCATCAGAGCAAAGCACAAGCATCCCACAAACACCTAGTGCCAAATTGTGGCCAGGCTAATAGCCACCTGATTCTCACTGGACTTATACATCCAGCAGAGGAGACCAAGGTGCCCATCTGCAAGGCACAGGTCTGGGCACCCAGCCCAGCCACCCACAGCTCAGGTCCACATTATCATTCATGTGGGTGCAGGTCACGCCACACTTGGCAACAGGTCAGTCATGAAGGGAGAAGGAATGGCGATATGAACCAACCTGGGAGGCGGGTGTGGGGGTCTTCCCCACAGTGGCATCTGGTTTAATGGGATCAAAATCCAGATCCAACAGGCTGGCTCCCTCCTGGAAGGGCCCAGGGGCATCAAACTTGGCAGCAGTGAGGAAGAAAAGCAGTACGAGCATTAGAGACACACACACACACGCAGAGTAGAGGAAGGGTATGTGATATCCAGGAGCTAAAGCTGCAGGCGCAGAAGACATGGTGGCAATGCAAACACTTGATGGGACTCCTGACTGCTTGATGCCTATAATCACTAGCAGTTCGCATGGGTGCCACTGTAAACCAAACCTGAGCCTTTTCCACAGGACTCATTCATCTTCCCACCTGGCCAAATGAGCTGACATGGTGTAAGCACCTGACCTGTTCTGGTCAAAAGGATCACTGCCACTGACGACTCAGAAGGGCTTCTCTTCTATCTATACCTATTCCCCATAGCTCTTCCAGCTGCCTTTGCACTGAAGGCCCAGGACAGACTCCCTCAGCCACATACAGAAAAGCTGCCATCCATACAACTTCTCAGGAACATGGATCCAGGCAGAAAATCACTCAAACTGCTGGAAGGCAAGTCTGAGAGACCCCAGAGCTAACTCCCAAAGCTCCTAATTCCCTCCTACCTTCTGAGACAGAAACACAGAATATAGCAGCTCACCCTAGCTAAGGGATTTGAATGACTCCCCAATCCAAAAACGCTGTTTTCAATAGTTTCCATTTCTGTACATCCCTGAAACATCCACACACAAGTCTTCTAACAAAGCATAAATTCGAAAGGCTTTGCTACTCTCTTCAAAGTCAGCAGAATAACTCCCTTTGACTGATTGTCTTTAGCTAGAGCGTTAATGATGGCACATTCACTGATTACCATTAATAAAACAGTTACTACAGAGGACATGAGTCATTAGTATTCAAAACTGAACTATCACTTCTGGTTTTTAGATTTAACCTAACTACTACAAGACACTCCTTTCTACTCAGCTTCAGATGAAGCTGCTCTCTCCAGGAAGATTTGCCTCTGTTTCCAGTGACCTCCCAGCTCACTGGCCCCGCTGCTTCAGCTACCTTTCCAACAACACACAAAGTGTGGCAGGTTGGTCTCCAGTTATATCATAGCCCCACAATGGAAAAACTCCTCAAAAGTAGCAAGAGACACCATTTAAGAGAAAGTCTTCTGAATACAACCCACACCACCATCATTTTCACCTCCTCTAGTTTCCTCTTACTCCAATTCTCTTATAGATTTTTCTCTCCCTCAAGAACATCTCTTTTTGAGATCCACAGGGATGAGGACAAGGAACCAAGCTCTCCCATCTCACAATAATAAACCCTGACTAGTATGCAAAAACCAACTGGCATTCTAGTATATTCCTCCAGTACATCCAGACCACCCATCAGAGAGGCTCCAACCCCAATCTTTAGTTTTGTTTGGTAGTGAGACATCAAAGGCTCCAGTCATGGAATAATCTTACGTCCATTCAAGACTTACATGCATTACACCCCTTGTCTTTAACCAGATCTCCCACAAGACAGCCCATTGGAGCCAAGACATCTGACAAAAATGGCCCCGGGCAACACACTGAACGCTAGTGGCTGCTGGGTGCTTCAGTGAAGATTATTCTGGCAACCAGGGTCCTCCCTCAGAACTCCCATCTGATTGAAAGTCACAGCAGATCCCATCCTGGGTCAGAGCACTGACCAGGTGTAGAAGAGTACGTCTGACTAAGGGCTGACGTTCACATGGAAATACACGATACAAACCATGGGGCAGATGGAGCAGTCCATTACGACACAGGAGAAGGAAGCACAGAAAGTGATAGACAGTTGCTCAGCTGCCTGTGGTCCCTGCCTTCCAACACTGCTGTCAAATCATCTCTCTGCTCTGCAAGCTTTATCTATTGCAATGCAAAATCTGACATGGACTTCCCTTCCCATTCCACCTCTGTTCCTTAGCGACTGGGTGGAAGGTAGCAAACCAGAGGCAATGGAGCAGCATGATGCAAGGAAAAGTTAGGGAATGAGTCACAGATGAGCACTGATAGAGACATTACTTGTGCTTTAACAAGCATTTAGGAAAAAATAAATATATATATGTATATATATAAAAAAAGCAGATGCAGATGGTATCTCATGACACAGCCAGAAATCTGGTCAGGCTCCTATATACATAAGGACTGCCATTCTCCTAGATCCAACACCTGGGCATCCTCTCTTGCAGTGATGTAAATCAAAAGGAAAGTGAAGAGGATAATATATAATTTGAAAATGTTTTTCCTTTTTCAGGGCTTCAAAAGGTGCCACGTGACAAGAAAGAAATATTCTGATGGGAACCACTGGTTCATGAAGAGTGACAGACTGTGTCAGCAGTCCTGAATTCACAGCAGGCACAGTCCTGCCCATCCAAACTGGAGGCACCTATTCTCTGCAAAGAGAACTTCATGCAATTCCTGTTGGCCATTCCTATGCAGGTGTGGGCTTTAAAACACAAAGCCCGTGTGTGAAGGCATAGAGAGCACAAAATTTCCTTCTCCCAGAACTGGCACAGATACCAGGGTCAGCACTTGGGGATGTACAAGAGCAGAAAACACATGCTTCATCCACACCCAGGATCAGTGGGTCTGGAAGAGCATATCATGGCATATGAGGGGAGCCATAATCCATGTGCATTGCTGCTGAACAAATGCAGAGGTTACTTTCTGGCATCTTCACCAGTTGCATTTCTCCTGTTTCTTCTATGAATGAAAACTCTCAAAGGGCAACGTGTTAGCCAAAGCTGCCTGCTAGCCACCCTCCCCCCTCTAAGTTAGCCTCCTATCTAACCCTTTGCCTTCTGAGGTCCAATGGTGAGCTTGCCTTCCTCCTTCATCTGACCAGGTTTCATGGCTTGACATCTCCAAAGAGAAGAAAGGTCTAAAGGAAAAGTTCAGAGGCAGACAAATATAAGGCAGGGCGTAGCAGCTAACCTGCGAAGGGGTTGTCACACTTATCTCGGGGACAAAATTGTCATCAAACAGACTGATGATGTTCTCCTGCTTGATGTCCTTGGAGGGGGTGACTTTTGGAGGCGGAGGCACCGGAGGCCCTTTCCTCAACTGCATGCAAGTGAGCACACGGCCACAGCACAGACGGCGACACCCAAAAAAACCAGAGACAGGAACCAGGTTAGCCACAAAAACTGAAGGTGGGGGAAATCACAACCACAGGCACAGAGCAGGGTCCAATCAACTCCATCTGAAGAAAGAGGGAGGGAGGGTGAAGGGCTGAATTAAAACAAAATGAAAAAACAACCACACGCCTTCAGAGAAGGTTTGGCATCATTAGTTACACTTCAGCCGTGGGCAAGTTTCCCTCTGCAGAGGAGAAGCGTAACACAATTAATATGCATTGACAGGACGTGCATACAGAATTAAAGCATGTGCAACCTTCAAAAGAACCACTGGGAAGGGAGCAGATCAATTATTGAGAACACAATTCAATAGACCAGGCCAGCGCTGCCTCCCTTTGCTGTACTTACCATACCTAAGGGAATGAGAGATCAGACTCAATTTGTCCTATTATGGATAGGTGACCATGAGGACAGACCCTGATCTGCCCAGTACTGGTTCTCTAGTGCACTGGTTATCAGTGTACCGTAAGAAAGTTCCGAAGGAGCTCTTGATGGCATCTTACCACTTCTCAGCTTTAGGCAAGAACAATTCAAACTCCTGCGAAGCCACAACTGCTGTGGGTCCAACTCTGCTCTCAGTTTCACCAATGAGCACTGACACTAACGAAGTCGTGTTTCCCAAATGGACATCCCAGAGAATGCATAACAAAGTCTGACCCCGTAATTCTAACCCATCCTAATACCCACCATCATGCTAAAAGACTCAGCCTAACACTGCATTTACAACCCCATGGGAAGCTGTAATAGACCCTCCCTAGATCAACCCACCCACATCCTTTTCACATTTTCCTGTGCCCAAGGCTCAATGATCATTTCTAGATCAAATCAAACTTTAAGGAGCTGCTGCTTGTTGGAACAAAGCAGCCATACAAGTTCCCAGCACCACAGCAGCACTCAGCAATGACAATGCTTTCCATTTACAGTGATATTTTACAGTTACTTGATCTTCTTATCGTACCTAGGATCCCAAGGCAGCAAGACTCAGAGACCTGACAATAAGCACCCAGTATTATCAGTGTCAGGCCCAGATCTGAAATACAGCAATCTCTGACTCCTAGTCACACTCCTCCAGCATGTAATTGAGCTCTACAAAGCATTTATTCAGATTGCTAAGGATATGCCCAGTTTTCTACCGGGTTAACCTACTTTAAGAGAGTGTGAGTGAGTATGCAAACGCACATTTCCACTGAATAGCTGGGTAGGGGAAATAATGAAAGTAGTGTGTTCAATTCCAACTTTTCACTGTTTGCAGAAGGTGGTGCGTCCATATTCCTTTTCCCTTCCTGAAAATCCCCTGCTTACCAGTTGCAAGAAGGGACCAGAAATTTCAGGCAAAAGCTATTCTCAGAACAGAGCCACCATCTGCAGAAATGGGAGGCTCCAATTACAAACTCTAAAGTCAAAAAGATCCCGACTCTTCTGCTATTTATTTCTCTAAAATAGTCGGTCACCTTCCTTTCAATGCATTAGTATCTTGGAGACCACCACTTCCACAGTGTCCAGCATTTCCTCCAATAGCAGTCTAAAACCACATTTCAAAGACTACAGGATTGCATATTGATGTCGGGTTATACCTGGAAATTCATCAAGCATGAACAACTTTGCTGCCTAGAATAAAACAAATCCTTTAAAATTTTTCTGCTGACTTGGATCCCACAGAGCTTTACCAGTCTAAATTCAACATAGTTGCACTGATTTCAAAAGTGTCATTACAGTGTTTCAGTGGTGTAACTGAGAGCAAAAGTCTGACCTTTGAAATTTCACAGACCCCTGGAGTCCTGTGTCATCATCAAATTACTCAGTGCAGAGAGCTGATAGCAGTCGCTTCTTCCAAAAGACAAAAATAAGCTGTTTTCGAGAATTAAAGGACAGTAAAAGAGCTATTTTTCTGGCATAGGGAACAGTTCAAAATTTACTTAGTATTTGTTTGGTCTCTCCTGTTTTGCTGTCTTTCTCTCAACAGCCTTTGCTTATGGTTTGCATTAGTATATATTTCAGACAGGCAGAGGCCAGAGAATTGTGCTTGTTGCTTTTTGCTCCATCCTCCCACAGAGGATGAGGCCCCTAGCCTCCCTAGGAGGACCCTAGAAGAAATCACTTACCCATAGGTCAAAAGTAATGACACCTGTGAAGATTTCAGTATTAAAGTCGAGCACTGTTGAGAGAGTAGACACTTGTGTTTTCCAGCTGGCTGGGAAGCTGACACACACTTAGTTTCTAGACTTTATCCATACAGACACCAGGCTTGGCTCCGAATATGAAACCCCTGTCCTTGTCTTCCCTCCCTCTGGAGCCAGCTCCATCTCTTAGCACTGAGTACGAATATGGAGTGGAGCTCTTGTTCTTCACTGTAGCGAGGCCTGTGAGTATGAATTAAAATATAGACTGGGAAAGAGCTGCCAGGCGGTGGCAGCATTAGGTGCAAATACCATTTCAGTCTTGCCTGAGGTTCCAGCCAGGGCTGCACTGGAATATTCTGCTTGCTTGACAAGGGGTGCCTCCAGCCCCATTCCTGTGGGCAGGAAGGCAGCAAGTGAATGAGAAAGCACTTGCAGGCTGGTGAAAACAAGGCTTATGTGTGCTATTTAAAGAAAAGGGAAGAAGCCAAACTCAGCAAGACAAGTCCACAGGCAGGGTGAGTGAAGTCTGCAGTAAACAGCTCAATAAATCTGTATGATTTCTTGTTCCAAATTTCAATCAAGTTATAGCAATCTCTGAAAAAACAGGAAGGCAATTCTGGATGCACATACCCTACTCCAACGCCCTAGCCAGGACGGTGGCGAAGCCGCTCTAGGCTGTGCAGTGCTGAGCGGTGCAGAGACCCTGGAGAAGTCCTGAAAAGACACTGCCACACATCTCACAGGGCTGGAAAAGACCCTTTTGCCAATGTACAAACATCCTCTTTTTGTCCCTAGATAATCCTGAAATTCAAAAATGTAGTGGAGGGAAAAATATCGTGAGAGGCTATCCAGAAACAGGAGACAGCCTACACCACAGGCCAGGATTTGGAATCACACTGCTGCGTATGACAACAGCAAGGAAGATCTGGGTTGCACTCATCTCTTTTCAGAAGCAATAGGTTTTCTCTTACCAGTTTGGCCAGAACCCCTCTCAGCTTTAATTCTTCCTGGAAGACTCCTCCCTGGTCTCCCACTTACTGAAATGCAAGGATTGGCAACAGACATAAATTTGGCCTAGTTATTACTTTTTCCCCGCTCAGTAATAGAGGGATGGGAAGAGGAGGTAAATGTTTTATTTTCCTTAAATCCTGAAGTAAAACATATCATATGATATGCTGAGTAGCAGCAGCTACATCTGCTATTTTAAACACACCGCTGGGTATCTCCTGTGTAAGGAAAGGACTAACAAAGGCCACATGGAAGGTACCAGACTCCATATAATGGACATTCTTCTTCCTGGCAATCACTTAATTTCTTCATAGCATAAGAATATAATGCCTTTATAATGTCTTTATTTTTAGCATAATATTTTATCTTGGGATTAAAGTAAAACATCATGCAAAGATGTTCTCCTTACCAATATTAAGCTTTTTTCTTTGAACCTTCCTCAGTTACGGAAGTTCTTGAGAAGAAACTGGACCATTGAATTCCACAGGTTAATTCAAATGTAAAGAACAAACTTCCTCGCCTAGCTACAACTCCATCCTCCCTGGATCTTCTTGGCCACCCTACCGGACAGCAAAATGTATTACTGGCCTTCCCCCTGTAGAGGCATTCAGAGACAGCTTAGTTCTTCCCTATATGATATAGACATGACCAATGAGCAACTTGCTTTCTCAGGAACCTCTCAGGAACCAGTGAAGGAGAACAACCATCATGCCATATTCTCTGTGCTCAGTAGCAGGAAGAGGTCCAAAAAAGCAACTGATGGATGTCTTTGACTCATGAAGCTTGTGCCATCAGTGGTCATACTGCAGAGACATGGTCAATGTCATGGGGACACTACCTGAGATGGTGACTTTGGGATGCTTGCCCCAGGCGCTTCCAAAGTGGACGGTTCCAGCTCATGGTTGACAGTCTTGGTCTCAGGGCTGGTGATGGGAGATCCATCTGGTGGAGGCGAGGGGCTTTTATTTGCTTTCGCTGGGGTGCTGTCACTGAAGGAAGTGGAGAGAGAAAGGGAGAGAGAGACAGAAGTCTGAGCCAGACCTAGGAGGGGTTGTGCTAACCAGCACAGATCAGTGGCCTCCATTATCTCTTTGCTTCGCTGCCCAGACATGTGATGAAGACATGTGAAGCCTCTACAAGCTTCTAAGAAGCATCTTTGCTGAGTCACTCGCTGTTCAACACACTGCAGCAGCATTATTGTGCAGCAGGCTACTCACTAAATTCCTACTGCATGGATATACTTTGCCTCAGACACAAAAAAACAAAAACAAAAAAAACAGGCATCCTTAATTCTTCTAGATTCTAATGTAAGTGCCTGACATTAAGTCATAGTCTTTTAATACTGGGGAAGCAGATGGGGGAAGAGTTCTGTGCAGCTCATTTAGTTTTAAATGCTACAGATAAGAGTTTTTCTGCGTGGTGGTGTACTGACACCTGCATGGGTTATGACTAATAGATTCACAGCATCTGAACTAAGGCTGTAATCATAGAATATCATATTCCTCTATGTGGTACAAACTGGCTAAGGTGGAAGAGGGGCAAAGCAGCCAGAGGCTTCACAGATCATTCCAGACAGCAAAAAAACAGTGAGATTCTGGCTACTAATGAAGATTTCCCTATTATGGAAAGTCCCCCCAGCCTTCTTTTCAATGATGAACCCCTTCTGCCCTTGCCCTTCCAGATGGTGCTTATTCCAGGGCTGTTTCTGACACACAGTCAAGAGGGATTCTTCAGGGAATTAAGATGGAAGGAGCATATACCAAAGGCATTTGTTGGTTCATAACTTGGCCAGATTTGGACAGATTTTTCAAAGGAATGGCAAGAGGCACACGCCTCTCCCTAAGGGCATGCCCTGGCCAAGTTCAAGTCTGTGCTTCAAAGCACAGAATCATGAGAGATTTAGTAAAAAGTTGGTTACCAGAGAACTTCAACAGGGATAAAGGTAAAACCATTTTCCCAGCCTAATTCTCAGGAACAGCTGAATCATCTTGGCTGAAATTCAGCTCCCCAAAAAGCAACTAATCAATTTATCTCAAGTCATGCAGAAGCACAGACACTGGTAGGGGATATTTTAGCAGAAGTGGTTACAGTTTGGCAAAACTATACACAGCTGAAAACAGAATATTATAGAATATTGCAAAAGGGCTGTGCAACCTCATCTACAGGGAGTGATGTTTGCCTCCACGTATAAAGTTGCAGTTCTTGCAAAGCTAAAGGCCTTAGGAGAAGGCTGAAAGGAACAGATCCTTTCCTACAACTTGAAACAATAAATCCTGGCACAGAGCCAGGACTAGAGCAATGCAGACCTGATTCTGCAGGGACATCAAGTCGATTATTTCTTTGCTCTGTCCCAGGAGAGCCTAGAGCTCCAGACATGTACATGTACTCACACTGGATGCCCGAGGTGTGGTGGTCATTGGCTAACACGCGTGATGGCCTCATTCCTAAACACTCACTAGTAGGGGGACAGCAAGAGGAGGAAGGGACAGCAAGGTATTTCAACAAGCCTCCCCTTCCAAGCAAGCATCTCCCCCTGCTCAGCATTCCAGTTTTCAAGCTCCCCATCCCATTCCCTCTTCATTCACTTTGCCCTCACCCATTCCTCCCTCTTTCTCCTCATATCCACACCCCATACGCACACTTCCCCACAAAGCGCTTATTCTCAGGTCCGCATGCAGGTCAGATGTTTCCAATGACACTGATGCCAGCAGCACACCAACATGATGCACAAACCCCATGATGTTCTCTGCCAGCAGCTCTCAACCAGGGGCACACACACCAAGGGAAAAAAGAGGGAAAGGAAGAGGAAAAAAGGGAAGAGGAGGGACTAAAGAACATGTATGCCAACTCCTGCAAGCTCTTCAGTTTGACTGGATATGCCTACAGTGTCCTTCCTCAGAGGTCCCCAGAAATCACTTTGAAACAGTGGGTTGTGTGAAGGATTTTGCAAAATTGATAAGGTTGTGCTACAGATCAGAAGAAGTAATCGTTGGAGGGTGAAGTTGAGGAAGTTCTGCTCTAAATGGGATTCACCAGGAAACAGCAGAAAATGACAGAAAATGTTAGGGGAAAAAAAAAAATACATGTTACCTTCCCTAGAGTTGAAAGCACTTTGGAGAAGATGGGGGACACAGTCATCTACAGGTAGTCTGCCAGGACTCCTCAAATGCCCAGACTACACTGGGAATATTGGGACTACTGCATATCAGCTGGCCTACCAACACAAGGGTAGACTTTTCCTTCTAGGGACCTGAAGAAGCCATTTGTCCCAGTGAGAAAGGAGTTCAGGCTTACTTTCTAAAGGCCACAAACCAGCTTCTTAGTGCCTTATTTCTGGTGTGTGGTAGTGACTTAATTTGGTAAAAGACTCCCACACGAGACGCAGCCCAGTTTCCTCCCCTCATCCTACAAGGGCTGAGAGGGCCCCGCACTAAAGCCTTCATTAAGTCACTACTATTTACAGCTTGTTTGATGTGTTGGCTGATCCCCCTAGGAAAATGCCAGTGCTAATTTTGGCTGAGCCTCTTCCAGCCCCCCGAGTGGCACCTTCATTCCTGCACTTGTTGCTTTGCACACATTTAGCTAGTGCAGCCAGCATCGAACGAGCTTGTCACCAGGATCCTCTGTCCTTCATGGGTCCCCAGGGAGCACACAGAGCAAAGTCCTGTCTCCAAACTGACTGCTTGCTCCAAGAAACACAGAGAAAAGCAAGAGTGTGGGGACTGTCCTCGCTGACCAAACATGAGTATCACAGTAAAAGAAGTCAAAAAACCAAGGTCATTGCTCTCTCTTTTTCCTTCCCATGAGCAATTGGGAAGTGATGCCAAATCCAGGAATATCAGGCAGGGAAGGGAAGGGGGTGTCAACTTTCTTCTGCAAATAGAGAGCTGGGAACAGGGTCTAATGCAGTTAGTGCAGCTGAAGGGAAAGCCAAAATCCCCCAGCCTCTTTTAGTGCTGCTGAGCTCCCAGACCCCTCATCTGCCTCATCTGTTCTGAAAGAGCAGAGTAACATCTGCAGATGGGGTTCCCATATGGTTGTAACAATCCTACATTAGAGGATGAAACCTACTTTCCAATATGGTAAAAACATACCAGTCACCTCCCGCCAGGTTCTCAAGTTAAAAAGAAAAAAAGGTTGGCATCTCAGCTAAGGCTCAGACAGGACCTTTTAGCCAAAAGTAATTTATCTTTTAGCACCAAAGCAGGCTGGAGAATTATTTAAAAAAAAAAAAAAAAAAAAGAGGGGGCAGGAGAAAGGAGGAAAAAGAACCTACATACCAAAACATATGGTGGCACAAATATACATTCTTGCTGCAGATCAAAGAGTGACCGAGTCCCAGACCCTCCTTCCCTGCACCAGGGGTTGCACATTTCTCTGTGACCCCAGCAGCTGCTCTGACAGCAGAAACCCCAGCACAGCCCAACTGCTGGGCCAGTTGGGCTTTATCAGGGCAGAGCAGGAGGACGTTGCAGCTAGAGCTCATCGAGATGAGATTTACCAGTGCTCCCTCTGCTGTAGCATCCGCCCATTCTCAGTGACTGGAAATATTAGACCTCCTGCCTGGTGCAGGTACAACACTGGTCCAACCAAGGACCAGAGACAGACATCAAGAGAAGTACTCCTGTGAATCCTCCTCTTCTACAGAAAACCTCAGAATAGTAACAACACAAGACATACCTTCACTACTTTTCATCTGAGGATATAAAATCAAGATTTGCCCATGAGCTTCCCTGTGAAACTACCATTCTCCATTCTCCAACCTCCTACTTTACAAAGGATGCATAGCAGAGACAAAGAGAAGGGTTGTGTGACTTGTCCTAGTCAGTGGGAAGTCAGGATCAGAAAGGATCCCAATCCACCACTTGCTTTTATTGCTGGCAGGACATCATCTTGAAAATTATAATTATTTTTTTTTCTTCCTATAAGGACCCCATGGAGGGAGTACCAACACAAAGACTAAGAAAAACAAAAATTAGAGGAAGTTTCCATGCCATTGTGCAGCAATTCCCACTTTGCTCCAGAGCAAGTTCTTGTCAGAGTCCTTGACCTTGGCTATGGTAACTCTAGGCATTGTAGCAATCCAGTTATTTAATGCCATCACTGTCTTGAAAGGCAAGATGCTCAACATTAGTCTTTATACAAGACAACAGGCTTCCTTCTCCTTCAGCCCTGCACAAAATTTTAAATGGATGGAGCAAGATAGTGAGGATCCTCAAGAACAGAGCAAGTAAGATGCAAAGCTGGAAGCGTCCTTCTCCCACCTCATCATCCTCCCAACTGCCACAGGTAGATAGGACAGGAATTCTGAGTGTGAAAGACCTGCCCTGTGGTCCTCCCTGGCCAGGCAGGGAATAAGAATGCAGCATTTCAGACCTGTTCAAAAGGGCAAGCCCCACTAGGTAAAACTAGAAGTTGTTAATCACCAAAATTGCCCATACTTCCCATGGAAAACCCAGCACCGCGCTTTTAGTCACACGAAACAACTGAACAGACAATGCTTGAGCTTTCACGCTGCCTTCTTAGATAGGAAAAGAAGCAAGGATTCAAACCAGGCACACAAGCAGTTAATGGGATTATCCAGACACAGAGAGATATCAGCAGGACCCAGCAGGCCATGAACACATCGTATCATGCAAAGGACATCTCTCCCATCACAGGGTTAACACGTGCCAGGCTGTTAGAGTCCAGCAACAGCCTCTCCAGCTTTAGGAACTAAATCAAACGTGTATCGAAATGCTGCTCTTTGTACCAGTACCTGCTCATCTTTTTCCTCAGCCTGGCGAACAGTTTAGTTTTCTTTCTGTTGAGGATGGCACGCAAATCATTTCCGTTATAGGATGGCACAGTCAAACCAGGGAGGAAAAGTTAAGCTTCCGAGTACCCATTCACTTGGTGCCACAAAACTCACTGTAATCAAAATGACAACATCTCCTCTCTCTCTCTCTCTCTCTCTCTCTCTCTCACACACACACACACACACAGAAACACATACACACTTCCCTTTGTTCCTAGAAAGCTGTGGCCTGGTTTGGAGAGGGTAGGAGAGGGCTTTTTGTGCCTGTCAAAGATCTACATATATGTGAGCAAACTAGTGTCTTCCCTGCTCTTTGGAATATGGGGCCAGGGTGCACATGGAGAAGAAAAAAAAAGGAAACTGTATAGACCAGCAGAGAACTGTAAATGTCCTTTTTTCACAGGTAATCACAGCTCCTCACTCTCCCCTGTAAATATTGGTACACAAGAAACAAGCTTCCCATTCTCCTTTACTTTTGCTATCTGTGCGCCGTCTTATACACGGAACCTAATCAGCAGCTTTCCTACTATGTCTTTTTCCAGTTTGTCCCATCATACTAGGATAATGCTACAGATCTCCTAGGTCTTCCAGGCATCTGAGCCCTGAAGGTTCAAACTCTTTCAGAAACAAATTCCAAACATATGTCTAAGATTCCCAGAAATACATCAGCTGCTCTGTGCTACTGTGCTACACAGCCAGCATCGGATTCATCAACTACAGTAATATTTCTGTAGGGCCTCGCATAAATGCCATAATGATGTGTACAGATAATTGCCTATCTTCTCACACCTCCTCATTCATTTCCTGCCATTGTATCCATCTCCAATCCCCTTCCCAGTAGAGAAGCATTAGGGAAGCATCTGCTCCTACTGCAGACCACAATAAGCAATCAGTGAGGGCTATTTCCTCCTGCACACTCTCGCTCCAGCTCTGCACCACAATGAGAGGCCAGATGTGCAAGAGAGACAGAAGTGCCTCACAGCATTTCCTGGTCACTGCAAAACATATTTACTACCCTGGCAAACCTTTGCTACATCCTCCTACAACACCCTGCTCCACTGTGCTCAGGAGGAAGAGAGTCCCTCTGGGGCAGGTCTGGCATCTCAGCCAAGATGCAGGGAGTAAGTGATGAAGCGACAGCACTCAGATTGCTACCCGCACAGGGACCTCTGTGTTGTGCACTCGTTTTCGGTTTTTAGGGCCATGTGGTCTCATCACCAGCCAAAGGGCACAGAATTGCAGCTGAGACACCCATTACAGCCCCAGATGAAGCTAGCAGTTTGTGGGCACGGGAATCATGAGGACAGGTAATTTATTAATTGAAAGCTCTTTCAGGCCAGAAACTTCATGCCACAACAACAACAAACCTGTTTGGGCCAGGCTGCCACTACAGCCTGCAATCACTTCCTTGAGAAAGAAAAGAAGGAGGAGGAAAGGCGCTGGACAAAGCAATGGGTACAGCCTTCATCTGTCCTGTTATCTCATCCTTTTCCAAGAATCCTGGAGGACAGTGAGGTGCTGGAGCGTGTCCAGAGAAGGGCAACGAAGCTGGTGAAGGGTCTAGAGAACAAGTCTTATGAGGAGCGGCTGAGGGAACTGGGGCTCTTTAGCCTGGAGAAGAGGAGGCTGAGGGGAGACCTCATCGCGCTCTACAACTACCTGAAAGGAGGTTGTAGCGAGGTGGGGGTTGGTCTCTTCTCCCAAGTAACCAGCGATAGGACGAGAGGAAATGGCCTCAAGTTGCGCCAGGGGAGGTTTAGACTGGACATTAGGAAAAATTTCTTCCCCAAAAGGATTGTCAAGCATTGGAACAGGCTGCCCAGGGAAGTGGTTGACTAACCATCCCTGGAAGTATTTAAAAGATGTGTAGATGAGGAGCTTAGGGACATGGTTTAGTGGGCATGGTAGTGTTGGGTTGACGGTTGGACTTGATGATCTTAGAGGTCTTTTCCAGCCTTAATGATTCTATGATTCTATGATGCTACTACTATCAGAGACAATACGGCACACGGCAGCAAGAGGATGGGCACCATGGCCTCCTCACAAGGCTTCAGTCTTGTTGGGTTGTGATGATCACCAGAGACCACATGCTAACTTGGGAAGAAGATATTATTTTGACAAGAAGCATTCCTACTAGCATCTTGGAAATTTGGTGTTAGAAATCCAAAATTCAGGGGCCAAATTCAACTTAAACATCCTCTTTCTTTAGAGCTGGCAAACACCACACACTGCTGGAACAAGACACGCAAGTCATCTATGCACAACTGCAATAGGAGGTTAAACTGGGAGGAGAGACAAGGGAGCACAGAGGTCTCAACAGCTGATCTAGCCTTTCCGAATCAATGCACTCAGACCACAGCTTGCCCTTATTTCATGCTGACTTCACCTCCTCCCTCCATCAATACACCAATTGAGGACTTGAGCTGTGCTCCTGCTCACCCGGCACGTGGGATTAGCAGCAGCTGGAAGCCAGAGCCTGACACTGTTTCATCACTCACGCATTTGGATGGGAGCCAGCCAGCCTCATCCAGAGCCTGACCTCTCCCTCCCCTCTCAGTGCTAAAGAATGTGCAGACTTGCACTTAACCATACAGGACTGGACCCAGCTGAGGAAAGAAAAATAAAGGCCTGGAGGACACTCGCTCCTCGCATACGTGCAAATTGGAAGCGTTCTGAGATTGGAAGTGCTTTGAGGCCTCATACTAGTGAGGCTGCAACTACTTCCACAACACACACAGAGGAGATGCACCTCAGCTGGGTACCCAGGAGGGGCATAAGGCTTTGGCAAACAGGTGGTTCCAAGTTTGGAGGGCCAAAGAGGAGGCTGGGGAAACAAACGGGCTCTTGGTGCTCAAGCTCACAAGCTGCAGGTACATGGTGGAAGCTTTTGAGGGAAAGAACAGGACAGGTGCTGGGAAACTAGACCCAGAAGGAAGGGCAGCTCAGTATCACATGTCGGTGCACGGAATTCAACTTTAAAAAAAGCAGAGCTAAGAGTCAGTTGCCTAAATTTCAGCACCTAGTGAAAGTTTAGGCCTCCAGATGCTATTCTAGAAAGGTAAGAGGTATTGCATTGGGTCACCCAGCCCCAAGTACAATCTTGGACATGCTCTAGGGAGTCTCAGGAGGGCACTGGCTGGCTATATGCAGGTAGTCAAATCACTCCCCAACTGACAACATGGAGGTTTCAATAGCCCTGGTAGAGACATCCCCGTCCCTCCTCCCCTGCTGAGAGAAAGACACTACTCCCACAGTTACTGACCTGGGCTGTGCTTTAATGGGGAAGGCATTGCCTGAGTACTGCTTGTCTAGACCCAGCAGGACATCATGGAGGTTTTGGTTCAACTGCAAAATACAAAAACAAAAGAAAGAAAAAGAATGAGAAAAGAGCCCAAGTGCCAGAAGAGAGCCTGGGCTGGCCTGCACAGGCTGACCAAACACAGGCTTGTGCCTGGACATGTGCGCACGCTCAGCTATCCCAAGAGAGGACAGCCCTACATCTGTTTCCACTTCTCCATGGGGTATGAAATGCTAGAGCACTCAAACTGTTGAAGAGCTGCTGGCGCCTCATGGGAATGCTCTGTTTCCCTTACACATCATCCTCTTTGCTTCTCTACCACCTGCCCCCACCAGTGTGCTGCCAGGTACCATTGCAGAAGCAGGCAGAGTGTTTACCTAAGGGCCTATGTGCTAGGACTGAAGCTTCACTCTGGATTTGTAGCTAAAGCTGTTCCTCAGACCTGCTTATAAAGCTTGGGATACGGCCATTTCAACTGTGGAGCCCAAAGGCAGCTGGACTTCCAGTCAACAGCAAGCCTTGACTTCACAGGCTGCCTGGGCCATCGAGGTTTGGGCAGGACCTGGATATCTTTGCAGAAATGCAATATTAGGGGTTAAACTCTCCCTGGCACCGAAGGCTGCAATATTCACTCCAGACACTCCTATTCTGAAACAGCCAATTCATAAACAAGATGAGATGCCAGATTTATCATTGGTAGGAGGAGGAATCCAATGCAATCAATGTTGGAGGCATCGTGCCGGCAACACCAGCAGTTAATTGGATGCTATAGCAGTAATAAGAAACAGATGGTTCTTATGGAACAAAGCAAAAGCCCTGCTTTCATACAAAACTCCTCAGGAAAGAAAAATCCAAGACATGATACAAGAAAAGAATTCCTGTCTAACAAGCATCTTTCCCATGTTTTGCTGAATGTAAGTTAACAGCAACAAACTGGTAATTATAACAATCCTCCCTATTCTTAACGATCAGTTCATCCCTCAGTGGAGAAGAGCAGGCTATTAATTGGAAGGGTCCCCATGAAGTGTCAGCAGGGCTCAAAACTGATGCATTACACCAAGGCAGAGGGCCCCTGACTGCTGGGAATTGAAGGACTATAATGTTGCTTGTTGCTTAGCGGCTGTCTTGTTGTCAGGATGACATTGGGGAGGAGAGGGAATACAAGAGTTTTCCAGCTGGGCTCTCAGTCGCTCATCAAGATTAGTACAACGTTTACAGAGGATGTGCAACTCTTAGGAGCAGCGTACAGACCTAAGGAATTCAAGACTTCTCTAGCTTTTAAGTGAAAGAACAAGAATATATTTGTAAATGAAAGTGGCAATGGGGGGCTTTCCCACAGACTGTTCCTGAGGTCTCTGCTGGGCGCTGGCACACAGCACCAGGATCCAGCCTGCCACTACCAGGTTACAACACTGCTTACTGCTGTCATTGTCAACTGGTGGCCAACTGGTAGCCCATGCAAGGGTCATGCTCAACACTCAAATGCCTTCTTTTGGGTCACAGGATGGGAAAGAAGCCAAAGCAGAGAGGTACTGCTGGGAAGTGCCTTCCTGAGTGACCAGACTGAGGTGGGTTTCAATCTTCAGCTGACTTGCAGATTGGCAGATTCCCTCCTGTTTTAATCCCCACAGCTAGATAGATGAGGGTTCACAGCAAATTGCTGCCAGGCAGCAGAGGAGGAGGCAAACAGATACCAGGCTGAGAGTGCCCAGGTTATAGGTTACAGATCCATCCATAATGTAGATGAACTAAAAAAGGTAGCAAGAGATAGGCCTGAAAGTGGCTTCCTTTCCCTCTGTGGATCTGCAAATGAGCCCTGCCAAGTGACACAAACTCCCCACTGCTGTATGGCCCTGTGGTCTCTTCCCTGTGCTCTATCCCTTTACATTACTATCTCAGACAGCCTTTCTCCCAAGTGGCTCAGAAAAACTAAGGGTTAACATTTTCCTCTGACATAGGGCAAATGCTCTGTTTTCTCCAGCCATTTTTTTCAGGGTTTCTTTTTTTTTTTTTTTTTTAATAACAGTGAGGAGAAGGTGTATTAGTAGGATAAGCTGTTAGTTGCCTTACCTTGCTCATTTCTTTATGGAAGTTCTCTTCTAGGCCTGCTATACTCTGGAATGTGTTGACGTAAAAACCAACACGACTGCCAAATGAAAAATGAGACAGAAGAACTTAATGGACACAATGCTCTCCCAAAAACATTCAATTCTGCCCCTTCTGCTACCTCCCACCCACCATTCCCATTCAAACTCAACTCTTTCAGGTCTGGTACATGCTGGAAGAGAAGGGCGGCAGAGAAGCGGGAAGGGGATGATGGAGCAAAGGCCAGGTATGGGGCAAACATGTCCAAGGTGAGGAGGCCAGGTGGGATAGGATCCAAATCTGTGCTGGCTAAAGGGAGAGGGAGGTGCAGGGTGGGGGGGAAAGAAAGAAAAAAGAAAAAGGAAGAAAAATAGAGAGCCAGTGGTAGGGTGATGGAAAGGAAAAGGATAGAGGCTGTGACACAGCTGGAGTGTGGGGAGAGCTGGGGGAATTAGCAGGAGGACAGATACTAATTCACTCCAAAGTCCCTCAGCACCAGGGGAAGCAAAAAAGTATGAACTGTTTGCTTCAGGAGCAGAAGAGTAAGAAAGCACAGGACAGGCACAGGGAGCAACAGGAAAGCAGAAAGATCAGCTGGATAGCAGGAGCCTGTGAACAACCTGTGGCACCTTAAAAGGCAGCTGCCTGCCGCCCTCCTTCCTCTAGCCAGCCTGCCAGCTGCCAACAGAGTGCTGTACCAGCACCCAGCTGGAGCAGCAACAGCAGGAGGGAGATGCTCTCTAAGGCCAGCGGCATCACCATTCTGTACATAGGACCACCCAGATGTTTGTATCCCTCCCAGCTCCTTCTTCAGCCAGGCCTGCATGCTGCTTTGAGCAAAGAGTCCTGACCCAGGCACTCCCCAGAAAAGGGGATTGAAGGCAGACATCAGCACTCTGCTTTCCCGCCCTGCTGCCGCCCACTCTCTCTATCCCCCACAGATCAGCATTGCCAACCCAGACGTAATCGCTGCATTTAGAAGTAAGAAACTGGGACACTCCTGGGAGAATTTTGCCTGCTTTCCACTATGCCCTCCCCATACATTAGCTCTTGCTGCCCTCCAGTTCATCCTCCAAGCTAAATGTTGGTCTGTTTCTTTCTCCTCCCTTTTCATCACCATAATCATTGGTATGGCAAATCTATGGCCTCTCAAGTCTTCCTATTGTCTCAGCCCATTTTCCTCTGCCCAGGCTGTGTTTTGTTAAATAGAGCACAACAGGACAGTTATAACCACTAGTTCCTCACTGAGTCCTGTGTCACGTAGCCAGGAGCACATTTAGGGGCAAGAGAAGGCAGCCACCCCAGGATCCTTCCCTCGTCTTTGTTCACCCAACTGCCCAAATCTGAAAGTGGAATCCAAAGCAGAGCAACCTATCATCTCATCCTCCCTCTTGTGTTAAACCTGCTGCTTCACTAGGTGCTCATAAGCTTGCATGGCAAGACACAGTGATCCAGGCATCACCTCTTGGCTTTGTCCAACCCCAGTGACTGTATAAACCCCTCTGACATCTCATCTTCCCTTAATCAGTCAGCTGACATACCCACTCAGCTACAGATGTTCCTTCCAGCTAGCCAGCTCCACACCCAAAATGTTAGTGACCCAGCCTGCTCTGCCTGCAGAAGTTGGGCCATTGCCCAGGAAAGTTGGGCAGAGTTGGTGGGGCAAAGGGATTAATCAGACAAAGCATAGAAACACTTTGTGGTAAAATTGAGTTTTTCATCAGGATCACGAAGCAAAGCACAGAAAGCCCAGGGTGAACCAGAAAACAAGAGCAGACACTCAACCCAAGCTAAGGAGAACAGTGATACAAGAGCTTGGGTCTTTGCTTCTTCCAACCAGCCCTTGGGAAAACTCCCAGCACTCACCTATTCCATAGTGAAGGCAGCTCCTCCTGCAGATCAACGTTCATCTCTTCAAACACCTTCTGAGCCTTTACTAATTCTTCTTCAGCCTTAATAACAGAGAAGGGAAATTGTCAGCTCCAGCGCAGACAAGTACCCTACAGGGCTGGGACAACTGTGACTCTTTTGACTTCCCTGGGAGACCAGGCAAAATTCTGACATGGGGTAATCCCCCCCATCCCAAATGAGTCTCCCAGGAACCAGGGTTCCATCACAAGTGACCTGATGCCCCTTCAGCTTGCATGTGTTACTCTCAGGTTTTCTCTCAATAGATTTCCTTGTTTGGATACTCAGAAAGTAATTCAAACACCCATCTTTTCTGAGGAAGGGAGAAGGTCTGCATCCTTGGCTGGTACAGCACTCTCACAAAGCTGACTGGAGAAGCAAGGAAGGGTATACAAAGCATGAGCTGTGCCAGCAGGAGGCCAGGCTGAGCAGCAGGTCTTGGTTTCAGTGGTCTCGCATACTCCCATCGGTGAGAATCTCATCTAAGAGCAATCCCTGGCTGGCTGTTGGCCACCAACACCAAAGGAAATATGCCTTGTACAGGACCTCTTTTTTCCCACTTGAGAGTTTAAATTTGATCTGTTCATTTGACCTAGACACTGACAGACCCCAACACTGATAGATAAATTCTGCCAGGTTTCAGTGACAAAAAGGATGATCTTGGTTTCTGTTGCCAACAGCAGACACCAGCAACAAGCACATTCCCATATTTGTCCTAGGTACAGGACCTCTTCCTCTTTTCAGTGCCCTGACTTAAGACTCAAAGCTTGCTAATTAAAGTGTTTCTATTCTGTAACTTGCAACAGCACAGCATTCTCCCATAACCCTGTGCAGTGGGATGCAGGATGGCACATCCCTGCATGAGCAACTTGACGACATATCTTAACAGGAAGGTCAGCACAGGTGCCTACTTATATGTGTGACAAAAGCAGGA
>NW_009210541.1:34001-36042 GCF_000690835.1 Fulmarus glacialis
GGAACTGGATCTCTCTATGAGCCTGCAGTTAAAATTCCTTCGCCTTCTACGAAATGAAGTTTTATCTTCTTTGTGCCAGCTTAACTAAAAAAATCCAGCTTACTGCTCCTTAGTAACAGGTATATGCAAAGATAGGATTGATGGGAGAAAGAACCTAAAAATATTTTGCAGTTCAGGGTCCTGTTCCTCAGTGTGTTGTATAGGATCCTTACACTCTCCACTTCTCTCCTGATTTATGAGCAAGCCACAGAAGCTCCTACTTTCCAGCTAGCTCCATCTTTCAGAGGGTCGCTCATTGCTGCCAAAGGCAAGGCTAAGACTTTGTACTCATGATCAGAAGAGAAAGTTTCCCCCAGAAAAAGACACAACTGGAAGGTATTCAAAAGTTAAGCAGACCTTGTGAGGCACAGGCAGGGGGACAAGGGGCCATGATGCTTTCACACAGAAACCCCTGCATTGCACTGCTGCGCTCACTGAAAAACCCAACATTTTGAGAGAGTTTGCACAAAACAAACAAAAAGCCCATTTAAACAGAGATACAGTTTATGCTGGATCAGAAACAATGATCACAAAGACTCATTCTGCCTTAAAATCTCTCTATGAATGAATGTTTCTAATGTAACCATTTTAAAGGGAGAAAAAAAATCCCAGTCCATCCTTTAGTTTTTTCTTATTCTAATTTCCAAACTAGACTGGAACCAGAATCAACCCAGGACATGGGATAGCTGGGAGATGAGGCACCATTGAATGCTGTTAGTTTTTCAGATATGGTGAATATTAATAACAGTCTTTCCCTCTCTTGTTTACCTGTTCAGAAGGTCAAAGAACCTAGAAAGCAACGTGTGAATATTGTGACATCCCGAGGCAAAGGCAAAATCAGCAACAGGCAACGTTCACTCTAGAGTAGCTGTAGGAATCAGGGATCCATCTAGTGCCTGTGGCTCAGCTAGTGCTCTCAGTCCCAGGTATAGCACTGAGTCAATTGTTTACTCCTTAGTCAGCCCAGGGATCTTCTCACCAGCGGGATTTATTTTGCTTGGAAGCAGGGGTCCTGACACTGGATAGCCCTGACTGCTTCCAGCCGGAGCCAAAGACAGACATCAACTCGGTCATGGGCCCTGCTAGAAGAAAAGACAGCTCATGCAGTATGGTGGGGAAAGGAGGAAAGACATAGGTTTCAGGGGCATAGCCCATTGCCACCATATCTGTGCACTTTCTATTTCAGCTGTCATCCCTGCCAACCTGATGGAGAACTGAGGCAGAAGGACGTAATGCCCAGGTGCATGAAACGTGATCTCAGAAAATTCTTCCTCTCCTCTTCCTGCCTGAAAGGTGGAAGGTTTGAGCAGGAACTGGACAACACAAATGCTTTCCTGACCTTCCCCCTGGCCAAGGCTCAGAGTGCCAAACTCAACAGCGTCACACAGTTCAGTTGTGACAGGGGGGCGGTTTTCCCCCATTATGTTTCCTACCATCATGCATCCCAGCACTCATGAGTGTCTGGCAATACCCAGCCTGGTGCTTTCAGGCAATCTGGTGACCACTTCTCTTCAAACACTATGCTGTGAACTGTGGAATTACGCACTGCTCAGTAAGTAGTTTAGACATCCATGAGGCAGGGGTAAGGAGGAGAGCTGGGCGCCCCAGCCCAGGCCAGAGCCCCCACCAGTCCCAGCCAGACCTGCCTCTCAGAAGGACAGCACGGCCCAGGACTCCACTTGCTGTAGGCTTTCTCCTACAGACAGAGACATTGTTCTGTTATCACTGCAGCACACCAAGGACGTTGCTTTTTAGTCTGTATTCAGCATTTCAGATGAGCTTAGTAAAAAGGCAAGAATTTGCTGTTCTAAGCCATTTTCCCTTTTGTTTCAAAAAGCGCAGTCACCAAAATTTGTAACTGAGAGTGTGCAATGGCAACCCCCCCAGGAGACTTTACAGAAAACCCTCACTGTATTGTTTTTGTTAGTATCTGCTAAAGGCCTAAAAAGCCAGCAGTTTGCACACTGGAGGGAAGGGAGTGTCGATCTGCTCGAGGGTAGGA
>NW_009210542.1:0-16048 GCF_000690835.1 Fulmarus glacialis
CGGCCTCCCCCTGGCACCCAGCTGCCCTGAAGCTTGCTGTGCACCCGGTGCTCTGCCCCAGCAACCAGCAACCTCCTTGGCTTGCCTCTCCCTGCATCTCAGGCAGAGGCTTTGAGGGACACAGCCTTTATGCTGTTACCGCCACATGTAGTAACGAAGTCTGTGGAGCTTGCAAAAAACGCAGCTGCTGGTCTGTGAACTGGCTGACCATTCTGTCCACCTTTCCCCTGTATGAGGTGGGGTGGGTCTGGACTGGGGCAGGGCTTGGGAGTGTCCCGAGGGCTGGAGTGTGTGTGTGGATCCCTGGACACCATGCGCTGCTCTCGAGGATCAGGCCCTGCAAGAGAAAGGTACAGCCCCATGGCGCTGAAGCTGCCTTGTGCTGCCGGATGAGGCAAAGCCCCGATCTGCTAAAGCCTCGGCAGGCCAGGCTGTGTGTGAGCAGCGTGGCCGTGGCCAGCGAGGTGCCCTGGGGAGCATCAGTATCTGCCGTGTGGTTTGCAGAGGTGGAGGCAGGACTGGGCCCAGATGGGAGGGTGTGCACCAGCGAGGCTCGGAGCTGGCTGTGGCGTGTGCCTGGCACAGGAAAAGGCCCTGGCAGTCAGATATGCCTGTGCGGGCAGAAGCAGCACTGGACATGGTCTGTGTCAGGTGATGGTAGGGGATAGGATGCTCAGCTGAGTGCTGGGGAATGATTCCTGGAGTCTCTTTCTGATGAGGATGAGAGCTGCTTCATTTCTGTTATTCCCTTCTCCTGCTGTGCTTCAGCTATGGCTCTTGTTCTAGACTGTAACTTCTTTCCCACTCACTGCTGCTGCATTCCCCAAGAAAACTTTTAATCGGCATTTTCTCGCCTAACCCTGCCTATCCTGGGATCAAAGCTGATGATGAGAGCGTAGCTCTGTCATTATTGCCAGCCCAGCTTTACTAAAGGAATAGCCACAGCCTACAGAGCTGCTGCCTGTAATGGCCAACCTGCAGCTTACAGCCCCAGCATGCATATTTGCACAATCTGTTTCTCTCCGCACCTGCTTACATCCCTCTTACTGTGAGTGCCCTTGCTTTGGAGGATGACAGTAAGTCACACCAGATTCCTCCACAGCTCTGACAGCCAGAGCAAGGGGCTGAGGCTGAGCCCACAGCCTTACTTTGGGAGCAAAGCCCCTTGTGTTATTTCTTTTACGGATGTTTTATGGTCAGTGATGGGGGGATGCATGACCCTGATGGACATAGGTGTGCTAGCAAAAGCCTCTAGTGCAGAAGGCTTATTGTGAAAGCTGTGACAATGAATTTGTTAGCTTAGCAAAGGCCATGCTAGCAGGATTTCACTGGAATTGTGTTTTAATCTTGGTAGAGTGTTTTAAGTGTTAACTTCTTCCTCTGCTGTCAGCACAGGTCAGGAAAGGGCAGTGCTTGAGACCATCTTCACCAGTCCTGCTGGCCATGGGCTCTGGTGGTGTCTTCTGGCTGCTTCTGTAAGCCTGCTCTGCTGGCTCAGCCCTTGGCAGTGTAAAGAGGAAGGAGTTGGTCACTAGGCTGGGTGAGACATTGGTCTGTTCAACACAGCATTACCCGGGGCCAGTTTGTACAGCTACACGTAAGGTGAAGCATCCCAATGCTGAAATGCCTTTGCGGGGACCTGGCGGCAGGCACCTTTTCAGAGGGATCTGGGTCTGTCAGTGAGGCCAAGGAGACAGCTCACCTTGTGCTTCCAGTATTTTGGCTCTGTAAAGCCACGTAAGGAAAATTAGATGTTTTGGCCTCAAAGGTACATCCTCCCTGAGACTCTGCCCTCTTGTCTTCTCTCTCCTCTCTGTGTAGTAAGGTTTTTTCAAAGAACCACAGACAGATTTAGGTTGGAAAGGACCTCTGGAGGTCTCTAGTCCAACTGACCTCCTGCAGCAGAGCTGACTTGAGACCACGATGTTCAGGGCTTTGTCCAGTTGAGTTTTGAGGACCTCCAGGGCTGTGGAGTCCATGGCCTGTTCCCAGGCTGCGGCACTTTCCTTTGGAAAGTCATCTGCTGTGCCTGCAGCTTTCCTCTCCAGCTGGCTGTGGCTGCTTGTGGGAGGTGTCCAGGACTTTGCATTAGGTGGTCGGACACCCTCCTGCAGCATTTGGGCAACAGGTAGAGACCTGGGGGCCATCTTTTTTTGACCACTTCGAGGTCTACTGTCTATTTCTGTCTTTTAATCAGTGTCTTAATATCAGTAGGACAGTTTCAACAGACGCTGCTCAAGCATGCCGTGCACCTCCATGCTTTTTTGTTGTGCTTCAGATAGTACTCCCAAAGCTTTTTTACCCACCCACCTCCTTCCCCTGTGTATAACACTATTTTGGCAGATGTTGTCATGTGGCGAGTGGTGAGCCTTGGAAGAAATGATGGTTATTCATGCTGTAGACACAAAGCTGTACAAGCGGCAGGGGAGTTTTCTCTCTGACTTGATCTCCGAGTGGAGTTGGTTCTTGAAGTTGAATTGCTCTCCAGACACCAGGCATTGCTGCTAAGACCTCTGTCTCAACACGTATAAACAAAGCAAGTTGTGTTAGGGTGTACCTAGAGCTGTTGCTCCTTTCTCTGTTGCAAAGCCTTGACACTTAGTGCTTGGAGGATCCTGGTCTTATGAAATGATGTGAGAGAGTCCAAGCAGTTTCCAACTGCTGCCAGGATGGTGTTCTGGATGGGTGAGCATGGTCCTGTTGGTTGTCTTAGAATTTACTACTAGTACAGAGGTGTTGGGTTAGCAGCATATAATGCTGAGATCTGAGTCAAGTACCTTTGAAGTGTTGCAGGGAGTCTCCTGGTAAACCTAATTCCAGACAATTCTGCGAGAAGATTTCTGAAACTTGTCTTTCCTCTTGCACTTCCTTGAAGCTGAAATGAAGTTTCTGAAATGCAAGCTCAAAATCTAGTTTGGTTGTTCCTGCCTTTGAGGAATTAACAGGAAACTCACGGTGCTGTTTTGCAGCACCATCTGCTCTGTGTTGGAGGGTCACGCTTTCTTGATTCCGGGTGACTGCTATACAAAGTTTGAGGCCTGCACCCTAAGCTGGTGCTCCTGCTGTAGAAAAATCTAGCAGTGTTCTTGGTACCTCCTGGCTGTGGGACTGTTAAAAAACCATTGGCTGAAGTCTTGAGGCTGCTGGTGATGTTCTGGGTAGGACCTTCTTTTCCCCATCTACCAGTTCCTGTTGTGTAGACAGTTCTAGTCACATGTGAAGACTGGTCTGAAGGGGCCATGCTGATAGCTACTGCTGTTTGCACTCTAATTGAGAGAACCAATAATATGTTTGGAGATGAGAAGAGACAACTGTTCACTGACCCCTGCCTGCAAAGCACAAGCTGAACTTGACCAGTGCAATTTGCAGTAGTTATAGCTGACTTGGAGAGAGTCACTGAACACTGTAGTAAAATTTCCAAGTCATAGAGAGTTTACGTATCCCTGGGTCAGTTGTTGAAGTAATCATCTATAGTGTTAATCTGGAAATAGCTGGTTTTGAGTTTGTCCAACTTTGAAATCCAGCTTTTTGAGTCCTCGTGCATTTTTCTGTATCTCTGAAGAGTCCTCTGCTGTAGATCTTCTTACCTTACCTTACCTCCATTTTGAGATGGATTATGTCTCCCCATTTCTTTTTGATGAACAAAATAGGTTTATCACTGGAAGGTGTTTTCTGAACCATGGTTGATTCTTAAAGCAGTGGGATTCTTGCATTACTGTGTCAGATACTTATTTTTTTCATTTGAACCATCTCAGCTCTTCTAGTATCTGTCATCAAGTGTAGACACTAGCCAAGAATGAGACAGTAATGGTCTAATGAGGTACTGTGTGCAAGCAGCATTGTACTGAATGTCACCAATGGGCTTTGTGCTCTTTGAAGACCGAGTTTGGGCTGCCAGGTGGGAGCTCAGAGAGCTACCTCTCCAAAACCACTAGTGAATAATGAAATCTTTCTGCTCCTTTCTGGAGAATTTTGACTGGACTGAAACCTGGTCCTTAGCAGTGTGCTTAGTTTACTGGTGATTCTTCATAAATTCATTTGCCTTAAAATGAGTTAACCAATCTGTAATAAGTGTTTGCAGTGCTTGAATCTGGAAAGCTATCAACTGCCCAGATAAACTTGGGTAAGTCACACCAATGAAGTTAGCTTTTGCCATATTTGTCACTCAAGGTATAATATTGTTAATGAATATCTGTTGACTGAAACCATGCTGGTAGGACATTGTATTATTTTCTTAATGTTTTATTGATAGAACTGTGTATCGACCACTGTTTTTGTCGAGAAATACTAGGTTCGGTGTTACTGTTTATTCTAAAATTTGGCACAAAAAATAGGAACTTCCTCCAGAGCTCTGCTCAGGTCTTACACAACTTGTAGATAGCAATTAGATGGAATGTTGATTTAAGTGTCTTAATTTTTGTGGTTATTAGTTAATGCTTTTCATATTTCAAATGATCTCTAATAGCGAAAAAGAGAAATCCTTCAGCCTTCAAAAGTCTTGAAAATCTGAATCCATATCCATGAACAAAAGTCTAGGACAAGTACCCAAGCAGTTGCTGTTCCTTTGCTAGAGGAAAGCAGTAGCTGCGTGGCCTTGCTCTTTCGTGGGCAGTAGAGACTTCTGAGGTATTCATTTCATCATGAGGGAGTAACAACAGTATTTTTTTCTTACTGTCTAATTTTAATTAAATGTTTGATGGTAGCTCCTCATTTTTGTAGGTAGGCCACATATTCCCCTGCTAATAGTTATCTGAGGACACTGAGATGTGGAAGATCTGTGCAGTTACAGCACCACTGATGTCTTTAATAAGCTAGGTAAAGTCCCAGGTAGTGACTTGGTGTACTTGAGTGTCCTGGCAGAGGTGTCTCACTCTGAGCTTCCAGGTCTGAGAGGAGATCTGTGTGCCCCCTCTTTGACAGAAAGGGCAGGTCAGCTCTGCTAGTCACACGTGTTGGATTTGGTGGTCAATGTTGTATTCTATGCCAGTCCTGCGCACTTGGGGAGGACCCTCAGCTGTCTCACCACTTCTTTGGAAACTCTTGCATGCTACCTGAGAAGCACTCTGCTACAGGCTGTTGTGCAGGGGACTTCGATCCTTGAACTTCATCTTCCCAGGAATGTCTGTTACTAAATACTCCAGAGAGGATGGTGCCAAGTCCTAAGTAAGGAGTTTCCAAATGTCCAATACAGCAGTTGTATCCGCTGTAACGTGCAGGATTTCAACACACTGCCTCCTCTTTGTTTGGCTGAATCGTGTTCCAGCGTACTCTCCTCGTTGCCAGGTATGTGGCTGGAAAAGAGGAAGATTTCAAGCAGACCCAGTGACTGAGCTGCATTAGATGGTCCTGGAATAAAAAAGATGATGACTTGTGGTGGATCATTTCAGCATCTGCCAGAAACAATAAGCTGTTTTTCTTCTGTTGGAGAAAGTGAGAAGAGACTTTACCAGAGGTAAAGTGCATATTCAGTTGACAGCTTAACTCACTGTAGAGCTCAGCAGAAAGCCCAGATGAATCTGAACGCCTGGGGCAAACAGAAGAAGTAGCATTTCTTACCCTCCTGCAGCTGGGCAGTTCTAATTTCTTCAGGTTGAGTTTGACTTCAGAGCAACCCATGGAACTGGAAAGCATAATTCTCTCCTGTTCTGAGGGCTGCCCTCTTCATCCTCATAAGCTGGTGGTTGAAAGCCACTATAAAGACTTCATTGTCAGGGAAACAGAATTGGAGTGATGGGCAGGGACATTTCTTTCTTTCCCACTCAAACTGCTTGTCAGCATCACCTCCTTGGGTCCAGCCTCAACTCTAACTTCCATCAACTTTTCCAGATTCTTATAAATACACCAAAAGTCAGCACTCATCTGCTCTGTATCGCCTTGTCACGGAGCTCTGCTGCAGCAGGTTTAAAATAAACAAAATGAAAATACTTTTAAAAACTAAACGTTAGGCTGCAGAATGTATTGCCAGTGGAATTTTTGGAAGTCCAAAGTATAAATTGGTTTAAAGGGGCATTAGACAGATTCATAGAGGATTTGCCCAATACAGACTCTTAACAGTGATAGTCTCAGTGCAACTCAAGCCAAACAGTTCTTCAGCAGGTGACTGCCGCTTGATTGGAGGATGTACTGAAGAGGAATGTCCTATTAGTTATGTTTCTTATACTTTTTCCCCAGGTATCCATTTGTGGTGTGAGTAGGAACAGGATATTCGAATACATGGTCCTTTCATTTGACTGACTGCAGCAGTCCTTAGCTTTGCACATCTTAAGGAGTTTTGGGTCTTTCGCCAGAACATGTGAGCTGTTCTGCCAGGGGGTTTCGGATAGAGCTGATGAAAATGGACAGGACCTTGAACACACAGGGCAAGCATGCTTCCAACCAGAACATGCAAGTGAGTGGTCAGTAATGCAGACTTTTGGGTCTGCAGAAAGGTCTGTGTATCTCTCCCAACCACATATCAATAGTTTGGAGTTGACTTTTAATCTGCAGAATACTTGTTCTCTTTAAGACCGTTTTGTTGGTCAATGTTGTCGCCATTAAGTTTGTCAGAGTCTTGTCTTGCATCATAATGCTCTTGTGCCCTAAGCTTGAAAGCAATGTTAAGGTGTACACTATTGAAACCAGATGCTTTTGGTCTACATGAGTAGCATTGCAAGTTCATAGATTAATTGTTGTTTGCATTATCCTCTGGGAGGGAATGCCCAAATGGATTTCTTATGCTCCAAAATTGTTTCCAGGGTCTATTTCTACCAAGCAAAGACTAGGCCAGCTGAAAGTGGCAAATACTGTAGGAGTATCACCTCTGTGATTCATTGCAGACTCGTGCAAAGTATCTGAAGGTGAATTTATGTGAGTAGGTTAGTCCTGTTAAGTATATCTGTAAATAAACTTTCCTTATTCATCTGGGTGGCTTGACATTTCTGCTACTTATTGTTGTAAGGTCTGCTGTCTGTCTGGAAATCTGGGTAGGGGACATCTTTGAGAAGGATGGATTGTTTGTATTCTGAGCAGCAGAAAAAATGTGTTTATCATCTTGGGAGGGTTCTCGCCTGCTTCAAATCCTTAGGACCTTTCTTTCAGATGTCTTTATTTCTATTTCACTTTGTTATTCTTTCTGTCAGCCACTCTAAAACATGTATTAGATCTTATATTGCTCTGGAATTGGCTCATTCTAGAAGCTTTGTCTCCTCTGTAACTAAAGAAAGTGAACAGAATCACCAAAGTCTTTAGTGGTGAAACTTTCTGAGCATCTCTGAAGATTACATTTTCTGTAGTTTCTGTTTGTGGGAACAGTGCTTATCTGCCGCTGTGAAACAGAAAATGTTGCTGTGTTTTTAGATAACATAAGAAGGCAATGACTTTGAACTTCAGCTGTAGGGTATGATTCCCTAAACTCCTGCCTAAATGAGTTTCAGAAGTTTGGTACATTCTCTGTTCAAATATGTCCTGTTTAGTTCTGAGTAAACCGTTCCTGGGTGAGACTTGGTTATCCTTTCAGAGGAAAAAATATAAAGAAAGTATTAATCAGCCATCACCAGTGAAATTATTTCAGGCTTCCTCCTTCATTGATAGAGATGAGTTATGCCTAGAGTAAGCCCCAATAGACAGGAATACTGAATCTTCTGCTTCAGGGCTTAAAACAGTGCCAAATTTAGAATTAGAATGACTCTAATCGGGGGGGATAGGTTGGTGCCACATCTTTTGATTCTAGTGCCTTCCTTGTACTATCTACTTACAGCCTTTTCTGGGGCTGTGATGCTACTTCAAGTCTACTCTGCCTCACCACTTGTAGACTCCAGCTCCTCCTCCCTTTCCATCTTCAGGTTTGTAACCATTATCACTTTGTGGGGGTATAATTCATTTTTAGGCAATATTGATATAAATGCTTACTTGCCTCATCTCAAAGATTTGCCTTTTCTGTCTTAAGATAATGTCGACCATGAGGAGCTGGGCTGTAACTTTGTCCCTCTGATGTTAGCAGTCAGCATCACATCTTCCCGTGCAAGTGCGCTGTCTGTGCCCTGCAAAGTCACACTGGTCTTTTTTCCTGACTCCGCATTGCATGCTCATATCTACTTTGCTACTTGTTCTTCCTCTTGTGACTGCTTTTAACATCATGGGCTTTACCACCTTTCTTCTTGCCACTCTCCAGAATTCCTCCTAGTTCTAACTTAAGCTTTTCCAATTGTTCTATGTCTGAATATTACCCCATGTAGTTTTGGGGCTATGCTGTAGTTATACTATAACATGGTTTATATCTGTTCTCTGACAAAATTCATGCATCTTGTCATCCTGTATCTTGTTCAAGGCCCAGGCTACAGAGCTGTAAAGGAGTTCTTTCTGCCTCTATGTTTAAGAGAAAAGATTTTTAAAAACAGAAGTTGTGTTAGCTCCATGAGAACAGATCAGGAGAAAGGACAGACCAGATTATTTGGGTCTCGTGAAATAGAGAGGAAGGCAGGGAAGGGGGTATTACACACCACAGAACAGCTGTGTGAAGCCTCCTGAATTGGTACTTGAGTAATTTCTGATATCCCACTGTGTCATTTAGCATAAGCAAGTCTGTTTGCCATGCTGTGGTGTGGTGTGTGGAGGCTGTAGAGTTCCCAAAGGTCTGCTATACCAAACTGCTGCGTCCCGCTGCTGCTGTTTGGCCTTAGAGTTTTGTAACCTCACGAGTAGTTGTGATTAACCTGCTGGTATCCTGGTTATGGCTAGCAGTATTACCGGGCCTTGTTTTACTCCAACAGTGTTCAGAAGAGTGGACAATTCATGCGCTGTGTTAGACTACTTTTCATTAACTTGCAAGTCTCTCTCATTTCCAGTGGCCATCTTTTAAATGGATTCCAGTGAGTTTTCGGGATCTTTGGACCCCTTGTCCTTGCCTGACAAACCACTTATTGGTGATCTCCCTGCTGACATGGAATTTGGGGAAGATCTCCTGGGCTCTCAAACAGCTTCTACCCAGGAAGTTTCAGTTCTTCAGCCCCCCGACTGGGATCAATCCAAGCAGATGACTGTAGATGGGGACTTGGACCTTCTAGTGAAAGCAGACAGCCTGTCTGAACTAAACAAATCAAATGACCTCGTTCTAGATAAACCTAGTGTCTTGGATATGCTGGAGAAACCTGATGTCTTAGATGACTTGGATAAAACTGCTAACTTGATGGAACTAGATAAATCGGAGGGTCTGGATGGGCTGTATAAGGCACATCCTTCCCAGGATGTGGAGAATGGACCGGTGGACGCCTCTGCCCTCTCTAGAGAAGCCCTTGTTCCAGAAACATGGAAAGAAGGGGAAGATGCACCAAAAAATTATTCTGGGGACCTAAAGGAAGATGGTGCTGCTGCTGCTATTCCTGCACTGTCTGATGACAACGCCCCTGAATTGCCCCGGCAGCCCGCTCCTGACTCTGGGGACCTCAGCAGTGCCCCAGCCACGGAAGAAATCACAGCACAATCCTCATGTCCGCCAATGCCCCCCCCCCAACTCAATATTAAACAGACAAAGAAGACAAGGTTGAAGGCACCAAGGAAAAGCTCACCCATGCAGAGGGAAGGGCTGGCAGGGGAAGCAGAGGTGGAACTGAGCCCGGACAACAGTACTGCAGCTTTGCCCCCTGAGCCCATGGAGGAAAACCAGGCAGAGGAAGGGGATGATAGTGGGAACAACTCGCTTAAAGAAAGTAGTGTACTGAAAGCACAGGAAGCCTCACCACCAGCAGGTAGGTTGTTATCTCCACAGAACTTGTCTTCCTTTTGCTCAGGAGGTCATCCTGCTGCACACTGCAGAAGCTGGAGTCTGTTTTGTGCTCCAACTTTTCCCATCGTCTCCTGCTATGGAAATTGTCAGTGCTACTGATGGGCTAGATTTGGGGACAGTGTCTTGCTTACAGGGAATAATGCTCTGGAAGGTGCTCCCTTGGTGCACACAAGCTCTTGCTCTGGTTTTCATAGCTTTAACTTTGATTTTCAATGCTTGTGTCAGCTAGGAGCTTCCTTGATAAAGCTGTGGCTGTGCATCAGCTTAGCTCACACTCTTCATCACTGGAGTCTTTATGGGAACTGAGGGTCACCAGGAGAAGGTGTTTCCAATAGGCAAAGTCCCTCTGCCCAGGCTGGCCATCCTCAGGAGATGCTCAGGTCAGAAGCAGTTGGAGACAACTGCCTAGCGTGCCTCCCCCATGCAGGGAGGTCTCCCCCTTACAGAACTCCTCCCAAGCTGCGTGTTTGGATCTCTTAACTACAGGTGGTAGGTTTAGGAGCTTTCCTATGTCTGATCACCACCATGACTGTGCTTGTTAGCCAGGACTGTCTGAGGCTTCATGTGCAGACTGACCCAAAGGGTGGCTGCATCTGAAGAACACCTGTCTTCTGTTGGAGAAAAGCAAGATGTTAGATGCAAGCTTCTTCTGTGCTTCTGTTCCAGGAGAAGGCCTGTCTGGGAAGGGAAGCGAGCTGCCAACTGAGAAGGTGAGGATAATGCAGTCAAGTACATATGCTACAGGAGCATAGAGGGTGGCTGGCTGTTGACAAACTCTGTGAGGGACATTGGCTGTCTCGTCACCCCTCTGGGAAGGAGTTTGCATGTCTCCTGTGACAGAGTGATCCCTGTGCACTGCCACTGTGCTGTAATGTGGCTTCAATGTGTCCCTGTTACCCCCAGCTGGAATGTTATTCTCATAAACCTACTTCCCCCTCTCCCCCATCTTGCCAACTCTGGTCAGGTATCTATGGAGTTTTATCCATTTTCAGCCTGGTTATTGGGAAAGCAAATCCCAGAAGTTGGAACTCCACCGTGATCTGGGATATTTATCCATGGTTATCCTAGTAGATGGTTAGCCTAAGTATTTTCTGTATGTCTTCTAGGAGCAGAAAAGAAGTGAACGAGCCAGAAGATCAGAAACTGCCAGGCCTGAAACTGTGAACTCCTCTGAGAGCAGTGAGTAACTAGTAACTCTGAGCAACTCTGAGTGAGTAACTCAGAGTAACTGTGCCTGTTTTCAGCCAGAAGTTTTAGTGTAACAGAACCATTGTGAGCAGGTGGTTCACGGTGTGAGTACAGTGGGAACTCTGGAGCTTCTGTGCAGACTTTCCTCCCTTCACCCCATGAGTCTTCATCCTGGGATACTTGCCTTGCTTTCTCAGGGCACTTAGGTTGAAGGGAGGGTTGTAGTATTTTTACAGTGGTGTGTGGACACCAAGCACCAAGTAATAGGATGAGATGCTGGGGTTGTCCCCAGGAAATCCATCTTCCATCTCCTCAGCCAGGAAGTTTCTTCCTTTGTCTCTATGGCAGCAGGCTATCTGAAGGAAGGTTGCATTTTGGGGATTTTCCTGCAGAAGTATGTGAGCTCTCTGTTCTTTGAGATGTTGAGTGTCACCCTGCCATTCCCTAGTATTTGTGTGTTGCTCCTTCATTGCCTGCCTGTGCTGAAGGCTGGTAATCCAGCTTGTTCCCTTTAAGGTCTACGGTTCTTGGAGGGTTTTCTGCTGTAAATGTTCATACTTTGGGCTTCTGCTCAACCTTGGCAAATCGTGAATTCCTAGAAAGGAATTGTACTTAAGCCCAGTTTGCTTAAAGAGCTCCTGACTCACCTCCAATTCCAACAGAATATCTTTTAAGGGTCCCTTTATTATTCTACCCAGACAGGTACAAAGCATGTTGAGGGACTCCAGAAAGGTGACCCCAGAAAGCCCCAGCATGTGTCTCATGGCAGAGGCTTCTGTCTTAATTCCTAATGAGGGATTTCTGTGCATCTTTCTCTGCTGCTCTGCAGTTCCGGTCTCTGACGAAGACTCTGATGCAATGGTGGATGATCCCAACGATGAGGATTTTGTTCCTTTTCGTACGCGACGCTCAACTCGCATGTCTTTACGCACTCAAATGGCTCAGCGAGCTGCCCGCTCTACTGTCACCAAGATGACTTGTGCTAACTGCCGGACCCCACTGCAGAAGGGCCAAACTGCCTACCAGCGTAAAGGGCTCCCTCAGCTCTTCTGCTCCAGCTCCTGTCTCACCACCTTCTCAAAAAAACCACCTGGCAAGAAGATATGCACCTTCTGTAAAAAGTGTGTGTTCATTCCCCTTTCCTCAATGCTCCCATGCTTGTGACCCCATTCACCTGCCCCACAGCCCTACCTGCCAGTCCCCATCCCTGTGACCCTCGTTCACCCACATCACTCCTGCCCACTGCCAGCTGCTGCCCCATGTCTTCCTTCACACACCGCATATCCATGCTCCCTACACCCCCTTCACATTATTGCCTTTCCCTGCCTGTCCCTGGGCTCAATGCCCCATATCCCAGTCTCCTCTCAAAACAACCTCCCGGGTGCTCTGTCTTCAGGCACCACCCCTCTGGGCTGGGACAGAAGCTGCTGTGAGACCGTTCTTGCCACCCTTTTGGGACACCAGAAAGTCCTGTGCATTGCAGTGTGCCATCCTGTGCCTTTGTGACAGGACTGATGTGTCCCTGCACTAACACATCCCCTCCTGATCCCCAGGGAGATCTGGAACACCAAGGACTCTGTGGTTGTCCAGATCGGTTCAGGTGGCTCTTTCCACGAGTTCTGCACCTCTGTCTGCCTCTCCCTCTACGAGGCACAGCAGCACAGACCAGCACCTCAGTCTGCAGATGCCTCAGACACCAGCCGCTGCAGCGTCTGCCACAAACCTGGCGAGGTATAAACAAATCCCTTGTCCTTCCCATGACCTGGATGAGGTGCTTGTGACCTGCAGCACTTGGCCCTGCCTGGGACCATTGCAGGGTGTTTGCCAGGTTCTCCTGTGGTGTGAGGCCTTAGCCCCTAAGCTGGCTTGGGCTCACTCCCAGGTCCTTCCTTGTTACTGTGAACCAGCCCTTATTCCAGCAGAAGAAATAAGGCTTCTGCTTCTCCCCACCCTGAAGCTCATTGCTTCCTGCCACTCCGCTCTGCCAATTGGAGAGAGGAGGCCAGCCTGAGTCCACACCACCTTCCAGTATGGCACTTGTCCGAGTTTTAGTGTAACAGCCTGTTATCCCAAGGGCCATGATAGTAGTGGTGCACACATGTCAGTAGGAGGCACGTGGTAGTTTGGGGGAGTGACAGCAATGATGTGTCTGCAGATCCAGCATGAGGTCAGCAATGGGAACGTGGTTCACCGCATCTGCAGCGACGCCTGCTTCACCAAGTTCCGGGCCACCAAGGGGCTGAAAACCAACTGCTGTGACAACTGCGGACTTTACATCTACAACAAGGGCTTGCCCCTGGAGTACCTCTTCCACGAAGGCCAGCAAAAACGCTTCTGCAACTCTGCCTGTCTCAACAGTTACAAGAAGGTGTGTGGAGTCAGCTGCCTGGGGTGGGGGGTCTCCGTGGGCACACAGCTCCTTTGCTCGGTGTGGCACAGGGCACTTTATGCAATAGCAGGTGACTTGAATCCCCTTGGCCTTTTGTTGTTGACAAAACATTTAAGAGATTGCTGTGGAGAAACTTTGAAGCAGGCAAACAAAATTTATTTATTCTGCGTGGGGCCCATCTTGGACCTGAGCACGGGTCAGGCACTCAGTAAGCTGGACTGTGCAGCGACACTGGTATATGCAGTTAGCATGGGCTGGCTTCTTTTGGATGTCTCCCCAAAGCTTGGCTGGATATGTTCCTCTGTGGCATGAGCAGGCTTCACTTAACTGTCTTGATGGGATTGCCAAGCTCTTTATTCCTGCCAGGGTACCCTTGAAACAGGAAGGTGAGGTGCCAAAGGCAGCCTTTTTTGCTACCACCACCTGAACCTGCAGACTATGAGCCTGGCTCTGGCATCAGGCATTCCCTGCAGGAGAGCTGCCCTGTGGTGGATCCAGTAGTAGGGAGGGATATGAAGGTCAGACCTTGCTGGCTGTGATGGTCTCCCTGGCAGCTCTGTTCTGCTCTGTGTTTGCAGAAGAACACTCGGGTCTACCCATGCATGTGGTGCAAGACGCTGTGCAAGAACTTTGACATGCTGCCCAACGTGGATCGCAGTGGCAAGATGGGCCTGTTCTGCTCCATTTGCTGCACTACCTCCCACAAAGTGAAGCAGTCAGGCTTGGTTGGTAAGAGCACCTATGTACAGGGAATCAGTCACCTCTCCACTCTTATTCCTTCCTTAGTATTATTTATTGCTTGTGGATGAGACTGAAAGAAGGCATGTTGCTTGCCTGGGGAGGAGTCCAGTGAGACAAGTGGAAGGAACCCTTCCAGCATGTAGACATCTTAATACTGAGGAGTAGTATACATTGTTGTTCTTGAGAATGCAGGAAGCAGTTGTAGTGCCATACTGTGCTGGCATTGCCCTTCCATTATATGGAGTACCAGGGTGTCCAGGAATGGGTATGGTCTCTGGTGCAAGAATTGCAGCCTGTTTTGTCCAAATTCCTGTAGAGCCAGGGTAGCTTCTTTGAACCACTCTGCTCTCCATCCGTGTTTAACATTTCTGTCCTAGCAGAATCTGGTGCTCTTAGTTTCCTGGTGTTCTTGTCCCTTGCTTTTTGATAATAGCTTGACAGACTGAGGATGAGTGAGTAGCTTGCATGCCATCCTCAGAATCCGGTCCCACGTCCTGTGCTGCTGCCCTCACCGACTCCTGTCTGTTTCATCAGGTCCCCCTAGACCCTGCAGCTTCTGCAGAAAGAGTTTATCTGAACCCTGCTATTACAACAAGACAGACCGAGTTGTCTACCAGTTCTGCAGCCCCAGCTGCTGGACCAAATTCCAGGTACTGAAATATTCTTCATGCTGGGCTGGGCCATAGAGCTCATGCTTCCTTTCACACTTAATAGAGGCTCCACCTTCCTCAAGCTCCTCAGGGAGGGTCCATAAGAAAGTCTCTGCTGGAGCATAAGAGTTGCAGTGACTGTAGTTCCCAATAACTCAAGTCTTGGCCCTATCTCCCCTTTCCTCCGTTGGGATAAGACAGGCTGTAATTCACTCCTGTCTATCAGGTTATGTCCACTGGGAGTGCAGTGCAGAGCTGTGCTGCATGAGTGGTTTGGGATGTAGTGGCCTTATGAGGGCACAAGCAAAAGCACAAGTAAGCTAGCAAAGCACAGTGGGCACCTGCTAGTGGGGTGGAAAGAGGCAGAGCTGCCCTTTAAGCCAGGTGTCACCAAGGAACATAAGTCTTCTAGGATGTGTTGTCTAAAAATTTACAACCAGCAGGCCTGGATACCTCATGTTTAATAATCCTCAGAGGCTTGACTGGTGGTTTTTAATCTTCTGATGTTAGGTTTCAGCATAGGTGAAATATTTGTGGTATTCAAAGGCAACTGGAAGAATATTAGTTTTGCACAGTTGTCAAAGAACAAAGCAATAGCCAGGAAGACCTGGGAAACTTAGGCCAGGACATGCCTTAGGCAACTGGGAAAACTTAGAGAATCTAGAGGTAGAGTTAGTTACTGGCAGTTGCAGTTTGGTTTTGGGGTTTTTGTGTTCGGGGTTTTTTGGGTGTTGTGGGGTTTTCTGTTTGTTTGTTTTTTAATAAATCCTTGATGTAATCCTTTGCTGAGATCACAAATGGTGTTGGTAGGGTAGCTGTAGAATTTTTACAGTTGTAAACTTCATAAGACTTGAATCATAGAATAGTTTGGGTTGGATGGGACCTTTAAAGGTCATCTAGTCCACCCTCCCTGCCTTGGGCAGGGACATCTTCAACTAGCTCAGGTTGCTCAGAGCCCCATCCAGCCTGACCGTGAATGTTTCCAGGGATGGGGCATCTACCACCTCTCTGGGCAACCTGTGCCAGTGTTTCACTACCCTCATCGTAAAAAAACTTCTTCCTTATACCTAGTCTAAATCTACCTTCTTTTAGTTTAAAACCATTCCCCTTTGTCCTGTTGCAACAGGCCCTACTAAAAAGTTTTTGCAACAGTCCAAAAAGTGTTTCCCCATCTTTCTTATAAGCCCCCTTTAAATATTGAAAGGCTGCAATAAGGTCTCTCCGAAGCCTTCTCTTCTCCAGGCTTAGCAACCTCAACTCTCTCAGCCTTTCTTCACAGGACAGGTGTTACAGCCCTCTGATCATTTTTGTGGCTCTCCT
>NW_009210543.1:0-641 GCF_000690835.1 Fulmarus glacialis
CATTTAAGCTTCCAGAAAGAAATTAAAAAGAGAAAAAAAAAAAAAAAAAAAAGAAGAGACCTTTTCTTATGTATACAAATTATATCCGTACGTTATTCCAAACAGGCAGAAAATACTTCGATCTTATTACAGAACAAACAGAAAAACAGAGTCTAATTCTTGGCATACAAGTTTCACATAACAGTAAACAGTAAGTATAGCATACAGAAGAAGGGTAAGAAAGAAATACTAAATCCCAAGTTTGTAAGAATGCAAGTGACTGTTAATCACACTCTGCCTAGTTAGCTGGATAAGTAGCAGCATAACTGACACCCTCCCCCCGCGCCCCCTTGTTTTTTTTTTTAAGCCCAACACAACAGAACATTTAGTAGGGGAAAGAAGATTTCTCTTAATACCCAGGAACAAAAATTCTGAACAATCCATATGTTTCTTCACTCAAGCATTCATTGTTACTGAAGTCGGAGAAGAAAAGTTTTTTCAGAGAAGTAAACACCATCGTAAGGAAATGTGTGAATAATGAGGATATATAAACCTGAAACTCAGTCTTTTTATCTGATGTTGTTCTTTAGAAATATTTTCTGTATGTAACGGACAGCTTTAGTCCAATAGAATATGAGTAATAAGACTAAAGGGGTTTCCCT
>NW_009210543.1:665-25201 GCF_000690835.1 Fulmarus glacialis
ATGCACTTACTGTAGCTCATAAATATTAGATGTACAGCAGTTTTTCCAAATTTTTTTCAGGGTGTGCTGAACTGCTGCTGAAAAGAAAGGTTCACATTATCTCTTCATTAAATCAAGTCCCTGAATAAAGTTGTAAACTTTTCTTTATATTAGGAACTGATTGAAGTGCTCCTATTTAGTATGATGCCAACATCAGATAAACTGTCATTCACTTAACAACTTGGGCATTGCTAAAGCCTTGAAGAAAGCACGTAGATATTTTGTATCCTGCATAAATCAAGGACTTATTTATTAAAATGCATTACCTGACATGATGACAGAACAGGCACCAAGGAAAACATGGCACTTACTACCCACAAAAGGTTTTTTTTTATCCTTTTTTGAACAATTGCATGACATATCAGAGTAAACAGAGAATTAAGTAGTACTTTAACAGTTATGAAATGGGTGAAAAGGAAATTTGGTACTCAAAAATATTCCTACAACCTAAACTAGTTGATTTTGGATATGCGTCTTTTAGTTTCCAGAAACTGTAATGCTACAACATGAAAGTTCTGTTCATATGCTAATATTGATAAGTCAGCACTGAAGTGGCTATTCTGCAATTGTTTTCTAAGATAAAATTTATTGTTCCTATTTTTATAATGGTACCAATTAAAGAAATACTAGGGCTCAAACCTTAATTGCAATACAGAGCAATACTTTCTAACCACTAGATTGGATTAGTTTATAGATCAATACAGCCTGCTTTGAAACTGCTGCCAAAAATTTTTTAAGGCATTAACTTGCTCTTAATTTAAACCTCAGCAGAGGACTTAAAAACCAGACAGTTATCCATGGGTTCTAGGCACCTCAAAACAGAGTAACACTTTCCCTTTGAAAACTACCTTAAGAATGTAAAAGATCCCCTAACAAAAGGGTGTGTGTGTGTGTGTGTGTGAGAGAGAGCGGGGAAAGTATTACAATAGAAAGGCATCACCTTTCCCAGCAGAAACATTCTACCCTTGAGAAGAAACCCTTCATCCATCCTTACTCCTCTAAAGCAAGAATGTAACTGCTGGCCAACAAAATCACTTGTCACAGACAAAGATGTTAAATTGGGACCAAGTTGCTTCCACGTAATCCATTGATATTATAATAAATGATGAAAAAATTCTTGGAATATTGTTATCATTGAAAACAACATACACTTTCTCGTTCATTGAATCCATTTGTTACTTGTTACATCAATTTTTAGGCACTTTCCTTCCTGTTCAGTTTATGCCAATAAGTGTTGGTGGCTAAGATTAAAACATCCAGAGGTTTACTTGCCTGAGTGAGATTTTAAGTAAAAAAAAAAAAAAAAGCATTGCAAAGTTGTTCTCTAGTAACACCTTTAAACCTGTGTGATCATAAATACAGATGATGCCAGGAACAGCAATGATGCCTGACAGCCGATAACAACTCTTTTTACTCATGACTGCCTATTTTTCACAACCCACTTTATGCCATTTCCTCTAAATTGGAAGTGTTACCACTTAATCCCTGTCTAATGGTTATATCCTTTATTAGTGGAATAAACTTTCCCAGTTCTGACTGGACCATGCTACAAACTTGTACTTTTACTAGATATTTCACTGGAATTATTCCTGGGCAACCTTGGCGTCTGGAGACCTCTTGCCAAGTTCTGCTATTCTTTTACATGGTTTCAACTCCATGGTTTTAAAACTTTGGGATTGTTTCCCTCTTAAGTTTGTATAGGCGTACCTACACTAGCGCATTAGTTCAGGTCACGAGGGTACTTTAAAGATCATCCTCACTAACAGTGCTTTTGTTTACATCGCAAAGTAGGCTGGGAGTACACAAACTGAATTCTTTTTGGATGAAACTACACTGGAAAGCTCAGAGTGCACTCAACATGCTCCAACAACTAAGAGGCACTCAGTCTGGAGGGCCGGAAAGGAGCCAGGCTGAAGGAAACTGAGAAACACACAGGCTGGGGACATCAGGTCCTCAGCACCAACTATCTTGCTCTACAAAAGCCGTTTCATGGGGCTACTCTCCTTACTAGGGAGCCTGTATTGCCAAGCATCCACTTCAATCATTTATCGTGGTTACTTCATTGAGCCTAAAGAGGCTTGCGTTTCTTTAATATTCATTAGCATTAGCATGATTCTTACTTCATCCCAAACAAACTTCTTCCACACATCCCAATTCCCTTGATTTCTTACATCCTTTCCTTACTGCCTTTTCTTCCCTTTACTGAGAACTGTTAGGCAACTCTTCAGCAAACTAAATTTGGTCCAATAACTATCTTCCTAGGCCTACAATCTACTTACTGATCTCCAAAGACAAAATTGTTTTTAAAAAGACTGCTTAACATGAAGTTTCTAAATTTATACTTCTTTTACTAAACAAGTTAACCTGATCTTCAAAGGTGCCCTCTGAATCACAGAGAAATTACACTCCCTTGTGAGTTGGTGCCTAAGTAATACGATTGTAATACAATTAAGTTCATCTTCTGATAAACAATTTGTAAAACATAAGATCATTTAATGGTAGACAAGAGACATTAACAGCCTCGCTTTCATTTTAAGGATTGATTTTGAAAAAGGGTAGTGGAAGTGAGTTTCATGCTATCGTTAGAAAAGTGGAAAAAGTAAACATGGCTGATTCCGCATGGTGAGATCCTGACATCCACTGGAAGAGAACAGTACGTTATCACATATGCACGGTACTTCTGAGAACACAAACGTCATATGGCTAGAAATATTCAGCCAATTAAGTAGCAATCCAACTGACCGAACACTGGTAATTAATTATAAAGTGCTGCTTCACACCAACAAAGATGCTTTCATGATGTAACTTACTGTGATAGGAACTACAGAGCCTCAGAACTAAAGTATGGTTACAGAATATTACTAAAAACAGTTGGCATTTATTGTAAGACAGCATTGTAAGTCCTGAATTCTGATTAGCTAGTACACATAATATTACTTTTGCATAATAACAGTTCATTTTACAATTTAAGTGGTCAAGTATGGGCTGTGCAATAATAATAATAAAAAAATCAGGGCATATCAAGCTAACCTTTCACAGCAAACTTTCCTGACCTTTCTGAAAGAGGAGAATTGAAGCCTTTTCTCAGTAGTCCCCTTTTTTATCCCAGTCTTCTGTGACCTTCTCTAATTATCTATTTTGTTTCTCAAAAAAAACCAACAGGGAAGTGAGCTGCAAAGTTTCACTAGCAGAGTACTCAGCAAAAGTTAAAAGGAGCAGACCAGAAAGTTTAGGAGCAAGATTTGTAAGGATTTCTGTGAAACAGAAATAAGGCAGGCCAGAAAGAAATGGATAACAGAAATTAATCATAAGGAGAGTGATTTCCCAAACAAGTAAAACTTAACCCCTCACCCCCCCCCCCCAAAAAAAAAAAAAGAAACACACAACAAAACTTTTAAGATTAAACTGTATTTCTTGGCATAAGAAATGTTTGCTTTTAAGGACAAGTATTTCAAATCAATGTTAATTTTATTTCTTATTACTAACAACATGTTATTCCCTAATTAGAGCTTCTAAGAGATGAGCTGCTTTCTGAGAGAGAGTTGCACAGCTATTTTAAGGAAGCACTGAAATGCAACATTACCATTCCACATATTACCACATCAGAATACCTTCCTGTAGACAACTAAGCAGTGCAGCTGAGCTGTTACATCTAGCCTTTCACAGCAGCTTATCTTTCTTATTAGTAAATAAAAAACCCCAAGTATATTATAGTTAGAGGGCTGAGATTAAAAGAAGGATCCATTACATTTACATCCTAACACTTCAAACTGCACTTGCTTAACAGAAAATTGCCCAGGAATCTTCAGGCCTGCAGACTCTCAGCATACCTGCAAGTAGCTACAGGTTAAACACAAAGTTCCCATGGACTCATGTCCTAAGTACCAGAGAGACAAGGCTAGAAAGAATTAGGATTCACACATTTACCTGATAGCCCCCACTTGGTAAAGAAGAGATGTAGAAGGCAACACCTCGTATGTGAGAATGACTGTCTCACCTTTCAGCTGAAAATGCTATAGTCTTAAGCATTACCAGGCATATTTTAAGGAAATTCATAAATAAGTAGGGCAGTGTACTTAGTGCAGAGAAGCAACAGCACATAACATCGTGTGGGGTGTAAAGACCAAACTCTCTCAGAGTCTCTTTTAGTCACTGTATTGCCTTGCAAGTTCCCACTTAATGCATACACCTTTAGTAACATGGAGGAAAAAAAAAGGGAATGTTCTGCAAGTCTCATTTAAACCTCCAAAGGAATTTGTCTGCTTTGTCTTGGAGCATCCAGGTAGAACTCATTACTCTCATTACTTTAACATCCTAAATGTAATGGGAGAACAGCATTGAAGACTGACAGCCACTGAGCCCTCAGAGAACAACTCCAAAGAAGCCTTTTTGCACAGATGCATGAGGCTTTTGTGCAATGTATGATCCTTGTGCCCAAATTCAACGTTATTAGAGCAACTCAAGGTGTAGCAACTGTGTATGTTAGGGACCTATGCCTGTACACCATGGGGGAGAGGAGAAGTGAACATGCAAACATCCCTCAAGTAGTTTTATTTATGTTTACAGAACAATCACAAATGTTCTAAAAGTGAGAGACAAGTAATGGCTGAAGCAGTAATGGGGAAAAACAAAAAACAAACAACAACAACAAAAAAATCAAGCATTTCACTAATGGGACTGTCCCCATTCCCACTCGTTCCAACAGGTCTCCATCCAGCCCAGTGTCCTAAGGTAGGAAAGGAACAGAAAGAACTGAAGAAAAAAAACAAACCCAAAAAAACCCAAGAAGGGGAACAATAATCAACATAAATAACTAACTGCTGTTTTCAAAAAGGGCTTACTCACCACATCAGAACGCAAAAAGTAAGACAATAGGGTACTTTCCTCAGATTTGTGGGTGGGAGAACAATGCAGGAAGTCCAAACAGCTTCCCATGATAGTAAAGGCAATATATAAGATAAACATAGTGTAGTCCAACATAAACAAATAAAAATAATCAGACAGCCATCAAGGTCCAGATTATTCAAAAAAGTCAGAAATGCAGATAGATTTTATGTAAGAACTTAAATTTTCTTTGGTATAAAAAAAAATTAATGCCAACTTAAAATCAAATGTTTCATTTAAATAAGCCATATAAGTGAACCAAAATAATTACAAAATACTTATACTCAGCAAAGTACTTGTTTCCAGCAAGTATTATTTTTGTTACCGTATTATCCAATGCAAAGTAAACCAGAAAGTTATCTGCCCTGCAAGTCAGAGTTAGAAAAACATCTCAGAATTATATATGATTTTTCCTCCTTTGTATAGATATTTAGATTCAGAGTTGACAGAAGGCCAAAGGTGTCACAGAAAGAGACATGAAAGATAAATATTTTCAGAATTATCAGAATTACAGCATCCTGTAAGAAAGATTTTTTACAGTGAGACTTAGTTCCCTCTAGCAAAGCAGGGGAGTTAAAATTAACTGTTTAATAATAACTGAAAGTACATGAAACTGTTCTACCATTTCAGGCAGGTCTCTCTGCTCCAAATATTCCTGTATTAAGTGAGCCCTAGAAGGCATGCTTACAGAACATTTGTGTGTTTTATATGATAATGGGGGGGGGGGGGGGCATTTGCAAGACATACATATTACATCTCCCACAGGAATCAGCTAATCACTCAGTTAAATAGTCTTCAGCATTCCCAGTGCCAGTCTGCTTGTTTCTTGGACAAGGGAAGAGGGATTAAAGGGGAAGAGGTGGCATGACAAAAATAGAGTTCCTAGCATTGGCTTAATTTGTTATCTATGGTACATCTTCGAAGTCAGAAAGTTGATTAAAAATTATTCTTGAAAGTAAAACAGTCTTTATACACAACAGAAGTATAAGACACATTTCATATTAATGATCTAGTAAATTAGCGAACTGTCCCTTAACTGTGTTTCCAAAATATAACTTTCAACCATATGCTCCTTAAATACCTGGAAAAGCAGTCTAGTTTATTAGAAAGTGTAACAAATATATGCAATTAAAAAAAAAAGCTTGGCAAAGAGATACCATTTTATTACAGTATACAGTGCTATTTCCATTGGAAAATGGACAAACAAATTCCAAATGAAACTAACAGAAAAACAAAAATCTCCAAGATGTAAAGACCACCAACGAACATATTTAAGTTAAAAAACCAAACCATGACATGTTGTATAGTTGAAGTTTTATTGATGGAAATGCAAATATAACCATGGCATATCACAAAAACAATTTATAACATTTCATTAAAAGCAGTTCCTTGAAAACATCTGCAATCATTTGTAACAAATACACTGAATATTTGAATCCTTGTATCTTAAATCAAAATATTCCTCTAGAAGCCTGTTGTAGATGGTTACTGAAAACCCAACATCAAACTTTACAATTAAAAAAAATTGCAGTAATCCCTAAAAATGGGCACCTAAAATCAGTAGGTATCTCATGCAGCTGTATTTCAGGAAGTGCTGATTATTCTTTCTCAGGAAAATAAATATTCCCACTTGGTCAAAAGGTGTCCCCCCAAAAAACAGAGGGGCACTTCCCAATGGCTAATTATCACTTAAAACTCAGATGAATGCAGATGTTTATTGTTAAACACAAATCTTTTTTTAAAATACGCTCTCCAGCATATCTTGTGACTACAAGATTCAATTTAATTCATCAACGTGCATACCTGAGGTGCTATGTTGTCTACATTCAGTTTTCCTGGAAGAGCTACTAAATGGAAACAAATCAACACAGTATATTTTAGCTGAACTGTTCATTTTCTTTAAATCATTCTTCCTTTCCAAGGAATTTGTAGACCTACTGACAAAGATTGTAAAAGAACGCCATATATCTTTTATTTATCTCTCATGTCTTCGTTGCTTGGATCTGATCTGTTAATAAAAAGAAACAGCTAGTCTTAGCACAAGATGAATTCTTGCTGTATTTTGCTTTTTGAAAACATAACTCAGTATTGTCCAGATTACAGAACTACACCAAGAGATATTCTGGTGTAGTTACAAGAATGGGGGACAATGCAGTTACAGTTGTTTTCAACTTGCTCTCTCATCCACTTCTGAAATTCCTCCGCAGCCAAGTTGTTTTCCCCAAATGTTGCTAATTAAACAGGAAGACTCTTCTACATAATTCAATTTTTATCTTTTTCAGGCTTATAAGGTAACTTTCATGAGAATAAGGCCTGGAAGTTTACTTTATGAAGTACGCATTTCAATTCCTTGTACACATTTCAGCTTCCACATAACTGAACATGAACTAACTCCCCAAAGCAAAGGATATAAAGTTTGTTTTGAATAACTCATATGAAAACTTCTTTGTTCACAGTAGCCACACTTCTCCATACAGCTGCCTCATTGCCACTTCTCAGTTCACTTCAAACATTTCCTTAGCTGGCATAAATGTACCGCATCCCCATTACAAAATGGGGAAATCAGCACAATTTCCCCCACTAATAGGAAACATGAGCTGGGCTTAGGCTCTTGTGAGACAGGTTAGGTTTACCCTACTGATGATGTGTTATTGCAATAGTAACCCCAATACAAAATAGGGAAATATGTAAACTCAGCCTTCGCTAGGGAAAAAAAGGCAAAACTTTCTTTCCCTGATGCCCCAAATCTGTGAACTACCTGTAATGGGCCTGCAAAAGGTAACTAAGGAAAGTATGGCTGTTGACAAGAAGAACAGTGCATTCATTAACCATGTGTCGCTTCCTCCATTGAATTTTATGGCAGCCACAGGCTGTGATTTAGGGACCATTATAACTTAAGAGTTGTTCCAAATATTTCCATCTAGTGCTCTAGGAATGAGGAGGAGAATCGTAGTAAAAATTTGTTCTTGAAATATCAAAGTCTTCATCCATTAAAAGTATAACTGCCAAACTGCATGTGCTTAGGCAACAGTAGAGTTTAAACCCAACCCCTCTTAAGCTTTTGGGGACACTGAGCCAGGGAATTAAAGGAAATTTTTAGATAAAGCCCATCCATGAAGAATTTCAGCTCAGAGAATTAAGAGGTTTAACAATCCATGAGAAGTGAATAGCTATAAAGAGCTATGTAAGTAAGTGACAGCAGAAGCACCTGCTTACTGTGCTTAAGAATCTACATATACAACTTAAATATTTTGTCAGAAATTTGAGATCCTTTTAAGTAGCTTGAAGCTATGTACAAAACCATCAACTGAAAACTTGGATTGAAACTTAGAAGATTCCTCAAAGATAAGCAGAGACCCTGAAAATCACAGGAAAACTTTACAAAACATTACAAAACCTGAACTATGCCTAAAATTAGGAGAAAGTATGTGATTTGGAATCTGCCTCTATGATAATAAGATGCAGCAGTGAAGGAAACTCAGTAGTAAGATGCTGTTTCCCCACCACAGAACTCTTGCAGATGGTGGAGGATGTATCACTTCTTCTGTAGGGCAGTAAATCTCTTTGTAAAGACTATTTTTGGCTAATATCCCTTCCTCTGAAAACATGACCAAATGTTTTTGTGTTCTGTAATGGCACAGTAAAATAAACCATCTCTTTCTAATTAGGAGTAAGGATTCTAAGTAGAAAGGATGGTCTGGTATCCATAGATAAATGGAGATATGTTAAATCGGGGACAATGTTAGATATTATTTAGCTGCATTTTGAAGAAAATGAGTTTCGTGGCACTGAGTCTGGAGCATCGCTGACATCTAGCGGCTGCCAGAGCACGGAACACGCCAGCATCGAGAAACCGTCTTGCAGATTCAGATTATACCGTGCTACCTAATGCACTCACAATGTAAGCAACATAAATTAGGGAGCTAAAATTAGAACAAGTCTACCAAACCAATACCAGACTTCACTATTCTATACATTTAGCAGTACATGGGAGGACAAAAGAGACGATATCCTTACCAACACACAACAGAAGGATATACAGCATCCATACCAAGTTTGTAATTAAAAATGTGTATGTAATATATCATCTAATATGGATCTGATATTTTCTATGTAGTTACGAGTGTCTGCATATGCTATGATCATTATAATGTAAGCTCTTCTTATTTTGGCTCTAGATTAAAGAACTGAAGTTGAATAATCAAAACTAGTGTATTTGCCTGTGTACTTTGCTAATTTTTCTAGCCTTCTTATTCACCATTTCCTGACACATAACATTAAGTTATGTAAAACTGGGACAGGACAGTAAGAATAAATTAAAGAACAAACTGAACTACCAGAATAATAAATAGAAGTGCAGGAGCTAGTATTATTATTGTTTACAAGAAAGTGTTACACTGTTTGTAAGAGTATGCATTAATATTTCATAGTACACACTTTTGTCAGAGAAACTGACATGATCTTTTGTGTACATTAAGGAGGTAAATGAAAGGCAAATATGACAGAGCATCAGTACTCACTGTGTAATTTGATCTGACAGCAGAAGTGGACAGAAAGAAAACAAAGGAAATAATAAAGAAAAAACCTTATAAAATGAAAAAGTTTAACAGAATGAAAATAGAGCAAGAGAATTACATATAATATACCTTGAAGCCAATCCACACCTTCTTGTAATCCTTCTCCTTTAAGAGCATCACTGGCACTGAAAGAAACAAATCAAATTATGAAAGCATTGTAAAATACCAGTTTTAGTGGAGTCATCACTACACTTGTAATTACAGAATTGCAAAGTAGCATTAAGTACAGTTACTTAAGTTTTCTTCACATGGAGAAGGCTGCTTCTCAAATGATATATTCTAGAGTACCTTCCCAATATGGAAACACCATTTCAAGATGTGATCCATTTTAATTCCAGTTTCAAGGCAGAGGAATCATTCCTAGAACAAGAGGGGTTCTGGAAGAGCTCCCGCACAAGGCAGCCATGTTGTTCTGCAGCACCTCCACTTAAATAACTCCCCCCTCAGACTATGCTATAAAAGATGCTTACTACCTACAACAGCAGCGATGAATCATAGAATCATTTAGGTTGGAAAAGACCTTTAAGATCATTGAGTCCAACCGTCCTCCCATGCAGTTCCTATACACAGCGAGAATGTTGGAATACTGGAGGAAGAAAGTATAGTGTGTACACACTTCATTGTGACAGCAACCCTAGGAATGTCTGTTAATATATATTAATATTAAGCTACACTGAGAACAGTGTAAAGCTACCTTTTGAATCACAGTGGTGTAACTGTTTAAAGGCCCCTCATTCTTCAGCTTACGAAAACTAGTACAGCAGTGAATCTGGACTGTACTGTGGTTAGCTATAAAATTATCTTCCAAGGGGCTTGGGAATTCATCCGTGTAATTTCCGAGACAAAAAGCAGTGACCCCAAAACAACGCCCAGGTAATCAAGTTTAATATTAAAGGGCCTAAAATGAAAATTGTCGTTTTCAGCAGCATTTAGCTGCTGATTTAACGTTTATTTATAGTATCTGAGGACTTTAATAAGACAAAAATCTAACTTCTATAAAACACTTCTGATAAAAGGAGTTTTTTTCCTTGTGAACACTGGCACAAAATTCTTCTATTTATATGAAAGCTTACATCCTTCAGAAAGAAGAGACACTACCTCCTACAACTAAATATCCCCTCAAACATTACACAGTACAACGAGTACGGTGTCCCTCTGAATTCACATGAGAACAGTTTACTAAATGGCCTTTCAACAGTAGTTTACTAAAGCATCCACAGAGTGGAAAAAACCAGCTCTAAGGTTTTATTGTTGGTATTCTGAAGCCTGCAAGACAAACTAGCAGCAGCACTCTGATAACAATTCTACTCAATTTCCCAGCAAAAAATAATGGCAGCTATTTTTCTGATAAGAACACTGCTTTCTGATTTCACTAGAAGTCCTCCATTTCATTATCTGGGTAACAGTTCTATTGTGAAAATTTTCAAGACACAGTCTACATGAATGCATTGTGCATTTAAAACAAGTTTCATAGCAAGTATTGTAATATTACTACTGTTTCCACATGTGGCAGCACAGCATTTTATCTGGTTGATTTAATTTATGTTATATAATACTGAGTGGCATGATAGAGCTAAAATATGAATGTACAAAGTAACGCCAATAAAAGGTAGAAAAAGGGAAATTTACCAGATATGCCAGGGCTTGTCTTTGATGTTTTCTAGTGACAGTAACTGAGATACTTTCACAGATGATATTGCATCCCTGAGGTCCATCTTGTTAGCAAAGAAGAGAATAGGCAGTCGACGGTGCTTAATATCTAGGCATGAGCAGAAACAGAACTATCATGACATTATGCAACACTTATTAAGCTCTACATGTAATAAGCTACGAACCATACAGGAAGATATTTTGCTCACCTGTATCTGCAATTCTCTGAAGGTTGTATCCTACCAAGACGCACACTGTTGGGTCACATGGCCTCTGATGCATGCTTCAAGAATGTTCACAAACTTTCTGGCAGGCTTTGGGATCTTCCACCCCCTCTCCCCCTACCTCATACATATATTTAAAGCTGTAGGTATAAATTGCTGGTGAAGCTGAGGAACAGGAGATCAAACAACTGCCTACAAATACTACACATCTCTGCTTAGTGAGGACTGGGTGTGTAAAATGGAGAGAAAAATGATTTGTGTTCATTCATAACCTCACAACAATAGTTGCATAAGGGTAGTCTGAATTATCCTTTAGCATCCTGGAGAGCATCCATGACTTCATAAAATTCATAAAATAGGGAAAAAATGCACGTGTCTGGACATCCCTTATCCTTCACTTGAAGGAGGACTTCTTCTCCAGAAGCTTTTCTCAGCTAGAGTTCTCTCAGTGAGAACTACAGACCAAACCAAGTACACTGGCTGGCAATTTCTGGCATACTTACACATTCGAAAGCATAAGCCTCGCTGATTACCACAAAAGACTAGACTAGAGAGTCATTGGAAGGAAACAAAGTATACTCTCTTCAACCTGACAGATGTAAAACTGCCAAAAAATTACCAGCACCAAGACTAACTGTAAGAATTTTTCACATTATTTAAACAAAGAATGAATTACAGGATTAGACTCAAATATAGATTTTCTCTATCAAAGAAAAAGAACTTGAAACCGCCCCCTATGATGAAAATTGCTATACAGGCTCTTTTTAAAATAGTAAAAAGAAAAGGTTATTTCACACAGGAAACAAGCTAAGGATTTATTTAAAAACTTCAAACATAAGTGAGCTGCCCCTGCAGGGGGACGGGGACAAGGGACAAAAAAACCCCCAAAAAGCCATCAAACTGTGAATGCTGAAGTGGTTTGAACCTTCCTAATTACGTTCTTTTCAAACCTCCTACTGAACCTTTCCACAACATCAGTGGAGATAACACTATCTATCCATACTCAGAGATCATAAGTGCTGACCAAAACACTAACCATTTTCACAACTATTTACCCTATCTGGAGCTATTTTTTCCTCTGATATCTTCTAACACAAATCAAAGGCCTCAAAATACAAGCACAGAGGATCATTAAATCTCTGTTTTGATTCCATAGTTGAACAGCTTTTGTGTCTCCTTGTTGAAACTTCTTCATTAATCTATAGTATAATTAAATGAACCCTGGTACCCACAGGTTGCAGGGTATGGATAAATTAAAACAACAGAAAGTAGTTGACATCACATATGCAAATAGCCAAGTTAATCACGGAATTTTCAGTGTTTTTTAAAAGCAATTAAAAGGGGGCACAACCTACCCACATAGACTCATAAATGTAGATTTAAAGAGGTTTGCTAAATAAAGTGGTGGTCGCAGAAATTTACATTATTTCCTACCTTATGACATTGTTTCCTACTATTTCCCCCCACACTTTTTACAGTTATTAATGGAAAGCTAACATTTTCTAGTTGCAAGTAGTTACGAGTTAGCACATTAAAAAAAAAAATCCCAGACACTAGATAAGTGTGATGTGTAATTTTATACAGAGAATTTCAAATTTACAGGAATTTCAGTTTATTTTAGAAGCATGTGCTGGAGGTCAAGTGACCCAAGAGTCAATATCTAAAACAAGTAATCTACAGACTACCATCTTGCAAAATGCTGAAGAATGAAGTTTGATTAAAAAAAAAACCAACGGTAACAGTGATCATAAAACAAGCTGTTACTTGTGGAGTGCATTGTCCACTTATGTAAGTAAAAATAATTTATAGTTCTGATTCACAAAACAGTCCCAGCTAGTACAACTTCTAACCCTGTTAATGCTTCACAGTACACATTCCCTTTCACCTGACAACCTCAGGCAAAGTCTGGCAAAAAGAGGGGGAACTGTTTTACTGAAGGATTGATAAGATTTTCAGAGACAGGAATTGATTCAAGGTTTTTACCCTGCATCCACTTAAACCTTAAGTAAACATGTAAATTTAAACCACTCCAGAGGCAGAAGCATAGACGGGGAGAAAGTAGGGTATGCAGAAAGAAAAGCAGAACAGCAATACAAATAGAAATATTGATATAGTAAAACAATTATATATTGATTCAGTTAACAGCTACTTTTATCAAACATTACTACTAGAAGAACTTTTTATTCTCTTTGCTTCTCTTCGATGTGACCTATCAAAATCCGAAACGATAAAACAGGAACGCTGCTGCTGCATTTGAGCTGAGCTACTTCAAGGCAGAAATACAAAACTGCCCTTCCCTGGTTCTAGGGAATGTGCCTATAGCGCCCATAGCCATGGTCTTTCAGAACTAGAAGACACAAACACACCAACAACTGAACAGTGCTGACCTAGCATTAACAACCTATTCATGCCTAAGTGAAAAGCCCCACCTAAGCTTGCATCTCCTCAGTCTTAACATTTTCACTCTTTTGCCTTCTAATAAACTAGTAACTTATTACAGCAGTCTTTACCTCCCACCCTTGGTCCTATGTGGTTTTCATTTTACCAATGGAATAGCCTTGTACCACTGTGCTTAATACCTGCTTTGGTACAAAGTTCCCTGGCCTCTATGTAAATCCAACTGCAGCCTTTGGTTCACCTCATCCTCCCCTTTGACCTTTGCAAAACTGTCTTTTCAGTGTCTGCATTTGAAGTGGCCCATATCCTTGAACATGAAACTAAGGAGGCCCAGTCAGCTCACACACACTCAGCTACAGCATCTTTGTTCATTAACTAATGTACTATATGCAGTCTTCATGGCAAATAAAATCATAGTAACATAATTGCCGCTATCACATACTACTTTTCTTGGTTAGAAATGCAAGTCAGCTTTTTCTTTCTTACTTTCGGCATGGTAACCCCACAAGTTAAGGCTCTACCAAGCTTAATAAATAAATAAGAAATTACAGGATTATTTAACTTCTAAATTTCCTGCCTGTAGTTTTATGATCTGGTTAGTCAGGGCATCTACCTAAAGTGCTGAAAGTCAAAATTGCATATTGCTTACAAAAAACATTCCAGTAATGTGTATACGGAAGGGCGAAGAAGCGAAGAATTGACCGATCTCAGAAGTTAATTTAAAAAGTGTAGCCTCATGTATAAAAACAAAACAAACAAACAAACACCCTAAAACCAACCCCCCCAATCATGAGTCCTCTCATATCCTCTTCCATCCCATATGTCCTTTTATAGGCAATTGAAACTGACTAGTATAATTATCCCTCCTTATTTCTGGCTAAAGCATAATAATAATAATAATAATAATAAAAAAAATTATGAAGCTGAAAAAAATAAATTAAAAGTTACATCAAAGGAATTAGCTGTCTTCATGGAAAAATCCAGACAGGAAGATACTTTTTTGTATGCGTTCATCATCACATACATGCTCTCCAGCTTCCAAAGGATCAAAGTCTATGCTTCCTCAGAACAATGCAATTTCTGATCTACATTGATTAGTGACAGACCAATCCAACTCAGAATAGCCAACTGAAGTATGATCAGTTTGTAAATGTGAATAGGTATAAAAATACCCCAAACTTATTGAAGGCTATTATTGTTCTAGTATTCATGAATGGCTAAAATATTTGCAAAGTACTCAGAATGCAGAATGTGTCAGATAAGGGCTTTTCTTAAGACAACATAACAAATATGGAGACAGAAGGGGAAAAAAGCCTCCTCACCTGGATGATTCAGAAGGGTGTCAAGTTCTTCTTTGGCCACAACCATTCTTAATTTGTCACTGCTATCAATGACAAAAATAATGGCTTGGCCTTCTCTGCATAACATAAAAAGAGCAAAGAGGCAAATTATAGGTTCTCTTAAACTGTGATTAAGAAAAGGCTTCAGAAGAAACACCAAAAAAAAGCAAACAAACCTGATTTTTTTTTCCTCTAATTTTTGTTGTTATGTACCATTAACATTTGAATCCAGCCTTATTTCTGAAATTCAATCTTTTGGTAACCTGCATAATTTTTTGAGACATGAGGTTGTTAACTGCGTGACTCATACGAGGTTCAGTCTACACAGACCCTTCAGAAAAGCTTGATTTCACTACTGAGGCTGAAAAATGAACTCTGAAAATGTAATCAACTGCTATTCTGACAGTGTGGTCATACAAACAAAGAAAATCTCAAGACAGGTTTTTGTAGAAATTCTTTATTTCCTACACTGAAACAAATTTATTTAGAGAAAGGTCAATTACCTGTTTAGAAAAAACAGTGTGTCCACAGCTGTTTAACAACTAGGCATATGCAGATTAATTTACTTTTACAAAAGTCTGCATAAACAGGATCTTTCTTTTGTTTTGAGTAACAGGTAAAAACTTTCAACTATTTCACGTCATTAAGACATTTTGGTGGCAATACGACCACAGTCACAACATATATACAACTATTCAACTCATTACTTCAGGATTTTACGGATATTTTATGACTTGATGTTCCATTTATTGAAACTTATTTGAAAGCAAAATAAAGTCTGACCAATTCAGATAAACACCCACAAAAAGTATTTTTAATTTACATTTTAATGTAATATTCACTCCTCCTTTGTTTTACATTTCTCTGAGAGACGGATACATTCTTCACCCCCCAGCACCATCTACCTTCATATTTTGATAAGAAACAGTCCTAGACCTACTGAAAACCAGAAATAACTTTACAAGCCTAAGATCGTATGAGAAGGTCCATTCTTTTCTGGAGTACAGGACTTTAACAGCAAATAAAGCTGTTGTCTATTAGCTGAAAATGCCTAAGTAATTTTTATGAGCATACAGTATTTTTGTAGAGCAATCAGAGTCCTAGCATGAATTTACTATAAAAAAATAACTTCACAAACAAGGAACAGTAATAGGGACACATCATGAGTTTACATATATTTAAGACAAGTGTACTTTGAGGACATCCTAGAAGATAGTTTCAAGCCAAATAGAAGAAAAGGGCAAGCTTCAAATACTCTGAAGCAACTACTTAGACACTTGATCAGATTTGATTGCCATTTTGCAATTCTTGCAAAATTAGATCTTGCTTAACTTTATAAACTGAATAGCACATTATTATTTTTATATTATCCTTACAAGTTAATCTTAAATATGTGACTACTGCACTGGATCAGGAACAGATACAAATGCACATTTCATTGTCAGCATTACCTAAGAAACTCCCTTACTGCTATGATGAAAAAAGCCATTTATGCCACACAAGGGATAAGTTACTGCATTAAATACGGCAGTCAGAAAAATTATTTGCTTATGAAGCACTCAGCTAGCATTTTGAGAGCAGCCTAAAGGCATCAGTTACTGAAATCCAAAAGATTTGGGAGATATAGATCTAACACTCTTCAACAGTGAAGATCTTCTACCCACACAGCAAGTTTTCAAATTGCTAACGCGAATTTTGCACAGAAAGGAGATGAAGTGTCAATCTTCAATTAAAGAATACTTCAAGCTCTATCACATGAAATATTAATATTTAATCAATATTATAATATTCAGGATTTCTCCATTCTACTTCTCCAAGCTACTTCTGTGTGGTTTACTACTGTTCACCTTATTTAGATCAGCATCAGGTATTACAGAATAACAATGAGACAACATAAATGAAGATTCAAGTTTCATTAGAAGCTAGAAAAACAGAAAATGGTATCTATTACTAATAAGGCAATACCATAGTGTTATAACGTACAGTGAATATCCTGCTTAATAAGTAACATCTAAGAATACTTGGTCAAGTTTTTAGTTACATGTGCCTCATTCTCTGAGGTTAATTTCCCTCACCTCTAAAAATCTCAGCCATCAGACAATATCTTTCGGGTCTTAAGTCACTTACCTACAGAAGAACAGAAAAATAGGAAACCTAACTCATCTTGGTGCTTTCTTACAGGATTGGTTTACAAGTTTCAACATTTAAATCCCATCTCTAGTATGCTCATCCAATCTTTGAGTCAACAAGATGTCCCCTGATCAATAGCATATAAAAATTTTCATTTTTTAGAACAGAAAGATAAGTTGTATTTATCCAGAATGACCTTCTGTGAAACACCAGGTCTAAGTCTTCTCTCAATCATTTCTAACCACTAGATATTATCATACTTGTGTTTAAATAATGTACACGACAGCTAATATGAACAGCAATGCTTAAAAATAAATGATAGGCTTACTTGTAGTAATGTTCCCAGAGGTTTCTGTATCTCCCTTGACCTGACATATCAAACACTGTGAAAGACAAACTGCAAAGAAAAGAAGTGTATGAGGCACAGAAACAAGTAACAAAACCCCAACCCAAACTCTTTTCTTTGCTGCCCTGACAGAAAAAAGCCAGATCAACTTGAATCATGATCAACTGAAAAAGATTCCCAAAGGAACTCCAGTTACTCTATCTGCCTTCAAACTATCCTACCCAGTTTTGCAGTCTTATTATAGAAATATTTCACATGGAAAACGTGTGTTTATTCTCTGAATAAAAGAACTAAACCAATTATAAAAAGTTACATCAAATACAAAATAAGGTCCCATTCAGCCTCTCTTTTTATCACATTAGTATTGAATAATGTTTATAATGTTGAGTAAATGAAATTCAGATGAGCCATGACTTAAAATCCACAGCCTGTCTTAAATTCTATCCCGAGACAGGCACCAATAACATCCAAAGGCTTCTGTATGCAAAATAGAAGGCTTTAAAAAAAAAAATTCCACCTTCAGAAAAAAAATCACATTGTGTTAATAACAGGTTACCAAGCTACAAAGGGTAGTTTTCACAACTTTGAGATTTCATCCAAACGCTAAATACAGCAAGTCAACTTAAAGAACATTACAAAAAATTCTGATCCACTCCTGAAATGTCTACAGAGGCAACATCAACTTCCATATTAGGCTTTCCTGTTTTGGGTAGTCCCAAATAGCTCCCCAAGTGGAAGCCACACCAAAATGAGGAGGTTTAGAAAAGGAAGCTCTCCAAACATCCTTCTCACTCTGAATCCAGACATCATCTGATTCTAGACTAGCTGCTCTGCCATGTATAAAGTTCTTAGCAACCCCTAAACAATGTTTTGATTGTAATATTAGATTAAGGAGGTTTTGGGGTGGAGGTGGGCTGTGGGTTTTTTTGGTTTTTTTTTTTTTTGGTTTTGGTGTATTTGCAGGTTGTGTCTCCTACTACAGGATCATAATAAAGGAAAGCAATATAAATCCATTTACGTTCTCACACAGCCAAACCCCAAACCTGTCTTATGGGCTTTACTTAGAATACAGTTATTGAGCCTCCTATAAAAATATGAAACCTATCAGTCCCACACATCAGCTCAAGGAATAAATAATTTTCTTGCAGATCTCTCATCCAGTGGGGCATGCTACTTGATTTGAAGACTAACTGCACCCATTAAAAATACACTGTGAAGGCTACAGAATAATAAAATAATATCTAATGAGGTTATCTCCTTGAAGTATCTTTGTCTCACGACATTCCCTTTCTAAATCTTAGCCTTCATTCAACTGATTTCTTCCTCCTTTTCTTGACCTTTGCCCCACCATCTTTACACTGCTAACGCTGTAGCCACCATTTTTCATTTAATGAGATTAAACTGCAATCTCTTCCGAGTCCGTCCAGTGAGAGTGCTTAATGGAATACAGGTTACCATCTAAGCAACTGTCTCTCCTCAAGTCTGTAACAGTGCCCTGTTCTGAAATTCTTAACAGACAGAAATCAGATGCTTATACACCGCATTGCAAAAAACTACCCCCCCCGCCCCTTTTTTTCTTTTGAACACATACATAGTTTTATAGCAGCACAGAACATACAATATATTCTAACACTGTCAGTCCTGCATCATGATTAGGACCCCTGGGTACTACAACACTTCAGCAAAACTGCATGTCATATCATTGTATCACCACACATTATACTCAGTTACATCCCACTGAAAGAGGTAATTTAGTGCAACTATTGGATATTACTACCGCTAAATGGAGAAAATGAAAGAAACTACTACCTCGATGTCTTGAATTTCTCTATACTGAATCCTATTGTTGGAACGATGTCCTGAGTTTGAGCCTTTAAAAGAAAGAAAGTGCAAATTTTAGTGCAAGTTAGAAAATGTAAATATTGAAATATATTTGAAACATGAATACGCTACAGATTTATTTTTCCCCAAACTGTGCAATACAAAAACTTTCTACAAATCCAGATACTTTATATTTTAAAAGTTCCCAGAAAAATACAGTAATTCAAAATCAAGGTTTTGTATTTTCTAGGAAATACAGTGAACGCTACTGGACAAGAGCATTGAAGAAATTTTAGCCTTAAGAGTGAGATTCCACCCTTTACATTAGTCTGCATGTACACATATGTGTGGATATTACCTACGAAATAAATAGGAGATAGGTTAACATGGAAGATAACAGGTTGAAGATTATGACTGAGGTCAAAGTTCACAATATTTGTGCACTTTGGAGATCACAATGTCAACCCAAACAAGTCTGCACAATATCCCAAGCCTCTTAGATAAAAGAGGGTTTAGTTCTATCAAGATATTAGACTGGCCATACTCCCAGCTTCTATCCACAGGCTGGAGGAGTCCATTTGACATTGGGAATTATACAGCAGACATTACACAATGGCCTAACCATAGTTCTATCCAAACTGCTAGACCGCTGGAAGAAATCACCATTTACCACAGAGGAATGGCCAAAACAAAGTATTATTAATAGATCCGTCTGATAACCAGCCATAACCTTGGCTGCTGAGCTAGCCAAGGAACCTATCAGCTAAGTTGGTACAACAGAATAGCTCCTTTAAGAAGCATCAATACCGAGCAGGGAGAAAGGTCACATTCCTTGGATTACAGAGCTGTCTGAGAAAGTGACATGCAATCCTTTTACAGACTTTCTAGAGCCCCTTACTAAAAACACTGTCTATAAGCAGTTGACTCCTCGCATACAACTGAAGCAAGCTTAGCTTGTTCACCTGCAGCTTCATTATGAAAATGGCATTCCGCCATCGTAAACAGTTTAGTCAGCAGTTCCTGTCACCAAGGAAAAATTTGTGCAGAGTAGAAGAGGTGTTATTTCTTTAACATTTATTTCAAATGTATTTATCAGGCCCAGAAGAAACCACTGCAAACAGATGGAGAAACACTTGTATTTGCCAGATACCTAATATATTGCTCCTAGGGCAAAGCAGCAGTTGTTCTTAAGAAGACTGGGTTGATCCAGAGCTCAAAATCATCTATCCATTGAACTTACTAAAAATAAACGATTTCATCAAGTCTGATCTAATGACTTTTGTTACACCTTAGAGCATTTGTCATGTCTTGCAAGGATAGGACTCAACACAAGTTGTATGCAAAGCTACCCTCCTAAAGCATCACATTAAATGAAGACATTTAGAAGCAAATTCTCATTACACGATTTACAGTAAAGCAAACAAATTCTATTTATTTTACTTGTGTCGTTCCCTTGGGACCTTCTCTAATACTTATTATTGTGATAAATCTTGAAGTCTGCGTTCAACTCTAGTTAGGAATCCTTTACTGCTTAAGGCATGACATAAAAACCCTGCTACAATAAAGGTCTCAAAAATTATATAAATATAAAATTTGCCTGGTACAAATTGTAGCATTTCCCCCAAACAACTGGCAGCAGATAGTAAGGAGTTTATAGTCTTTGTTTATAAATATTATTTAATTTTCAGTGGAACAATAATTGCCAGGAATGGAAGAGTAGCAGACTCTTTACCATGTTACTTTTTTGTAAACGATGTCCAGTGGTATTCTTCAGGAAAAGTTCAATGGAACTTAAAACACAAAAGCTGTGTCCCAACATAAACAGCAGAAATCACAGTTTCCCAGATGCATATAACCAAGATGCACAAGCCTCTGGCTTTGAACATACCTACCAAAATTCATCTATTTCTATTCCATAAACATACCTAGAAACAAGGTAATCCTACTTTAAATTTTGCTCAGAATACTATGCACTCTTAGCGGCCCTCTTAGTGGCCTGAAACACTTTTCACTGGATGAATGAACTGCAAGTATAAATGCCACTTATTTTGAAAGCTATTCTGCTTTAAAAATGCTGAAGTCACCACTGAGTGTGCATCTTCACATTATTTCCTATTTTATTATTTATTATACACTTATTATTTCTTAGGAAGCGATTAAAATAAACATGATAAATGTAGACAAGCACAAGTTGTTATACAACTGTATTAATCCCAAATGTTCAACACATCACTCTTAACTGGAATCCTGTAGCAATTATTTAAGTGACTTAAGAAAACTGTTTCAGATTCTGATTTCAGCCATCATATGCCCTTTCTTATTGGGTGATCTTGGAAAAAACGTGCCACATTAACTATGTTTTGGGAAATGTTTTCATAATATGCACGTGGATGCTTACATTTAGTTTTAGTTAGTTGGAAACTCTTAAAATGTATTTGTTCCACCGTACTAAATCAAAAAGCTCTTCACATCTTTTCCATGGTCACATTTAGTACAACAACATGCAAAAACAGTTTAAACAAACATCAACTCTGCAGTAAAAATATCAGCAGTGAACTAAGTAGGCTACTTACATTTGAAGGTTTAAGTTTATTTATGATCGTTGTTTTGCCGCTGTTGTCCAAGCCAAGGCACAAAACATGAACCTCCTTTTTCTTCAGCCCAAGCCATCCCGCTAGCTTGTCAAACAATCCCATAATTCTGGCTCAAATACACAGGGATCACCTGTTGTTCAGAAAATCAGAGAAGGAAATAGCTGTTGGAAAACCGCTGCATGCACAGCAGTGCTAGCACAGTAGGTGGGCATGTGGCTAAGCAGTCCTTAAACTTTTAAAAGGACAGTGTGAATAAGACACTATACAAACACTGTCACAGCAGGTTTGCTTGGTATACTAAGCAAATGGAGTGTAAGCTGATTATAGCGAAGAAGCCTTGCTACTAAAGTAGACTGGCCGTTTATAGCCCTGTCTATATAACGCAATGTCCTTGATTCACTGGGTAGCAATTTTGCCATCATTCTGAGCAGTCCAAATAGGAGCACAACTGCAACACCTCCTTACCTTCCACCAAATTGAAAAAAAAGGAAGACCATTACATTTTTCTTCAAATTGTCAGCAGTCCAGTCAGTCGTCGTAATTTAGACGACAGAGCAAAACAATACTTCCCTTCTTCAGCACCTGCTACGTAATTTTCTGAACCCTGAAGTAAATAAAGTACCCTCTGTCAATTCAATTCAAACTCTAATTGTAACAGGCTTTGCCAATATTAACATGTATAAATTAGAAACTCATTCACTACAAATAGAAACTGATTATAATAGAGCCAACAGACATGAAGCCAGACACCGTAACATTCACCCACACACCCGGTAGATGCCAAACTCCTACTCCTGCTCGGACACTGATTGAAGTTACCTGGCAGTAGCATATTCGAAGGAGCTCAAATCACACGTTCCCTTGCAGTACCGGGATGAACATACTTTGCAAAGAGGATAACCCCTGTCTACCCTGAATGAATTCCACTAAGAATAATTTCAGCAATCAAACAGCTGAAATATTTGTGATGCACTCAATAATAAAGCATTTAATTAATGCCAGAGGAATTCTGTGGAGTGGTGAAGGCTGGCTTTTCTCTCAATAAAGAAAAAACACAGCACTGAACAACTCCGATTGTGATCTTAATTACCCCAGAAAATCGTGGCAGGAGGAGGAAGAGGAAAAAACATCAATGACAAGTATTTGGTCTCCCTTCTTCACTAACTGATTACAAAGCGATAACTGCATTTTAGTAGAAATAATTTTAAAATCTTTTAATTTAATAATGTCACATAAGCCATCACCTTTGTTTACAATATGATTTTTTTTTTTTAAGTACAGCTCCTTTTTAAAGCTTTATCTAGTGCATTTTGATTCAAGACTTAGTAGTAATCTACAGAGTGGCTATGTGTGTAACTGCTATACACAGTTGTCACCAGGTTAAACAAGCCCAACGTTAGTTATAGCAATTCCCTCAAAGAAAAAAACATCATGATTTTTCTTCTAACTCCCTTTATTTTATGCCCCACTCCTTTTTTTGATATACATACAACTCTGAAAGCAGATTAAGGCTTACTGTTTATTACCGAATTAACCTAACAAAAGCCTCCTCCAAAACACATTAGTTTCTAGTCAATCAAGAGCCTTATCTATATATTCCAGACAACAATGTCCAAAAAAATACCCTGCAGGTTCTCTTAAAATGGAAAAGGAGAAGATGCAAACACTTAAAGGACACTTTTAGGGCTTCACTTTTAAACCCAAAAGCCTAAATACACATTCTTCGACAACAGTTCCTTGCAACATTTTAATTATAGCCATTTTTTCTAGCAGTTTTTCAAACAGCTGGCAAAGTCATTATTTAAGAATACAACGGGAAAAAATGTACCCTTGACTTCTTGCCCTGCCCCTTTTCTCCCATTCTTTTCCTCAGCTGTGAAGAGTTAGAGCAGTTACAGCTGGCACAGGTTCCTTTTTTTGACTGCTGACATTGAGCCCACAATGCTATACAGCATATGTTAGACACGTCCTAAAATTAGTTGAGTTCGGTCCAGGAACTTGTTATCAAACTCCATAAACCTTTATGAAGAACTGTAAGCGTGTCTGAGGCACCAGTGATTAACATCCGTTGTAACCGGCCACGTAAAGCCTTCAGAGAAGCAGTGCCTCGCTGCTAGGACGCAGGGCCCGGTGAGCCGCACAGCTCCGCAGGCGCTCCCCTGAGAGACGCCCGGGCAGGCACAGCCACCTCGCTCCGGCGGCTGCCGAGCAAGAAGGCATCGCAACCCGCTACTCCCATTACCAGCACGCGAAGCTGAAAGCCACAACCCGCAGAGTGCTATACGCACCGCGTCCCTGAGGGGATCGGAGCAGGCGGCCTGCGCAGCAGGTCCCTTCCAAACTGAACGACGCTAGAAGTCATTTAATTCACTGGGTTACTCAAACGTAACCGCTGAGATACCAAGGCCGCCCAGGCCGCCCACAGGAGGCCCTTGCAGATTAGTATCATTTAAAACTCTGCCTATAGCTTCTTTTTTTTGCAAGATCCCCGACTCCCACCACACTCGGGGTGAGCGGGCGAGGAGCCAGGGCCC
>NW_009210544.1:0-276 GCF_000690835.1 Fulmarus glacialis
TTAACACAACAAACAGGGGCGGTCAGAGAGAGAGTTGCACATTATTAAGGCGGCAGATGAGGAATTAAACCCGAATGAAAAATACCAGATGCCATGAGAACCGCTGCTGCAGGAAATTAAAAACTCAGGGCCTCCGGTCTCACTGTTCCTTTGTCATCCCACTCGCAGCCGCCCCGTCCCTCCAGGTCGGCGAAGCCAGACGTGGTCCCACTGCTGCGCCGGGAGCGACCCGAGCCTGAGGGGACCCCCGGTTTGCAGGGGTGCCCCAGCCCAGCC
>NW_009210545.1:0-353 GCF_000690835.1 Fulmarus glacialis
ACCTTACTCCGTCAGAGGTAGTCGTTGCAACGTAGGGCTCAGCAGTCTGAGAAAACACAGATCAAAATTTTAGCAAAACGAAAAGGTTTGCTGTTGCAGATCTTGGTTTAAAGATGACTGGAAGGTGAGCTTTCAAAGGAAGAGGTAAAAAGGGAAATAATGTAGTTAAAATGACAGTTTTAGAAGGTCAGGCTTGTGGAAATAGTTTTAAGTCTGGTGAAGGCGGCTTGCTGAAGATAATTTTTGTACTGAGTTTTAATAATGTGGAGTAAATTTTGCCTTTTATATGTCTGCAGGGCTCTTGTCATTTCCCAAGAGAGCTGCGCGTATGAATCCAAGGGTGCCATGCTGGG